>NW_012149729.1:7135817-7136432 GCF_000956105.1 Propithecus coquereli
TTACTCCTAACACATGGAGGAATCTTAGAGACTATGTTGAATGAAAGAAGCCAAATATAAAAGGGTACTTGCAGTGCAAGTCCATTTATATAGAGTTCAAAATATTAGAAATAGTAGTTACGTCTGCGGGGAGAAGGGAGGGGCTAGGGTTAAGATAGACCATAAAAGGGGCTCCAAAATACTCCCTCCACAAGTGTGTTCACTTTGTGATGATGCTTCACGTTGTACACTTATTTGTGTACTTTTCTATGCGTGTATTTCTTTAAAAAATATAGTAGAAAAGGAAAAAAGTGTACTTTACAAAAGAGAAAAAAAAAAGTATTCTACAGCAAGATCAGAGAGGACTTTTCAGACTACCTGGTTTACCATGTAGATAGAAGTGCAAGTCAGCCCCATGCCTCTGAAAGGGTGAGGGTGTGTATTTAGGGGGGGTGATGGGAAGGACATTGCTTATTTTGGTGATGAGTTTCTTTTTATGGTTTCTGGTCTATTCAGTTTTCTGCTTATTCTTACGGGAAATCAGTAAACAAATCACAAAGTGGTAGCAGTTGATATGGGAGAGTTCCTGGGTAAATATCCTGATATATCCTGCTGTGCAATTATTTATTAGACAAC
>NW_012149729.1:7149452-7152973 GCF_000956105.1 Propithecus coquereli
GAAGTTGGGGAATAGAGAGATTGAGGCAATTTACCAAGCACTCACAGCTAGTAGAAGGCTGACCCTGAAGCTCGGCCCAAGGTCTATATGATTCTCGAGCCACTATCCTAAGCACGCAGATCTATATGGCTATAATCTACCTCATTCGTGACATTATCTATAAAGTTCAGGAGAAAGGAAAATACGGAGAATTCAGGGCCAAGGGAGGGCGATTATAGTTTTCTCACATTTTTTGTTTGTTTGTTTAATAACTTGAGAATCTCGCTGAAGGGAAAGAGTCTATGAAGTAGAAAAGACCAAATGTACAGGGAAAGATAAACAGTTCATGCAACATGGTTCTAAAGAAACTGAAGAGATTGGGAAACCACTGTTTACTCCAGGATGAGGACATTCAATGTGATGTTTCTTGAGGAAATAAGATAGCTATCCTTTGATTTATTTTTAAAACACTCCTATCTGCTTATTTTATAGAATAGTTTTGCTGGGTTTTTTTTCTGTTGGGTTTTTTTTTTAACTTCTAATTCTTTTATTCTTCTAACAGATGCTCTTAAAATACCCTTAAGGATTTCAGTGGGTGAGATTCAATCAGGCAACTATGGTTCCAATGACTTTGAATGCGAAAACACAATATGTGCTTTACATATCCGCAAACAGACATCATGGGGTGATTTTTCAAAAGCAGTGAGTCAAGCTCTGACAAATCATTTCCAAGCAATCTCTTCCGATGGATGGTGGAGTCTGGAAGACACGGCATTTAATAACACCGCTGACTCCGACATCGGCCTCAGCGCGAGCAGTGTGCGAGCCATCATGCTAGGTATCTGCGGCCCTGCAGTGGAGAGAAAGCTGAACTTCGGGGTTTAGTTGTGTTTGTGGGCTTCATAACCCGACACTTAGTTCACTGATTAAGCATATTCAAAGCTCACTTGTGGCAGCTGCCGGTGCTGAAAAGGTGCTGAAAAACTTGAACATTCACAATGTAGCCATTATATAATGTTGCCTGTTAATATAAAAATGCTTTTATGCCTCAAATAATACTCAGAGAGTAAAGAACATGAAAATCCTTGATGAAGCTTTGCGATTGCGCTTGCTATTCTCGATAAATGAAAGAAACCAAGCACTGTGTAGCTGCTTGCTAATGCACTAGTTCTGAACACAGCTCAAAATGTGCTTTTGGGCCAGGCCAGGGGTGCTGTAGTGTGTCAATACCTTAACTCCAGGACAGGTATTCTAATGAAGTCTTGAGTTGGAAGAAGCACTTTAGTGAAAATATATTCAAAGATCCCACATGGGGTGAGTCGGTTATTTCTATTTGACATACACCACAAAACAGATTCCAAAGAACTTACAAAGATAAGATTTGCTTTCTGGTGGGCATAGTAAGTACTCCATGAATGTTAGTTGTGCCTGGTTAGTTTCTTTGCTTTTGAACCAGGAGGACTAACATCTATAGGAAACCTGTTCCTTTGCAAGGACTGTGCTGGTTGCTGTATAAGCGGTCCTTCCAACAGCCTCATTTTATAGATAACTAGGTCCAGAATGACTTGCCTGAGGTCACACAACTAGATATCTCTCTTAATCCCCCTTCAGGACTGCTTTGGAGCGATCTATAGATCGAAGGCCTGCCTTTTGACCTTCAACAATAATTTCGTTAGGGAGCTAACCCCTTGTATGACCCTGTAGGTGTCTATATGTGCCTTTGCCAGTTTAAGCTCTGGATTCCTTAAGCTTCTCGCAGAGGAGAGCATATGTTTACCCTTATGAGAAAAATTATTGTTAAGCTGCCCTTGACATTTTATTTCATTTTTTTGGAACTAGGAAGTGTGCCATGGTCGGCTGGTCAGAGCTTCACCCAGTCCCCGTGGGACTTTATGAAGAAGAACAAGGCAGAGCAGGTCACCGTGCTTCTGTCAGGTAACGACGCTCCAGACTGAGGTGATATTTAAAGAGTGTTTGCTTTATGACTGGCTCTCGGTGTCCTCTAGCCATGCACATGTGACTCCCATTGTTCAGTAATCAGATGTCTTTTAAAACATTTGATTAAGGGGAGGAAAAACCAAAAGCCATGTTCCTGACACCTATCGTGATGTCCGGATTATTGATTGCTGCCATTTTGATTATATTCCTCATTAGGAACAAATCAGAGGCCAAACTGACATGCAGACAAGAGAGTGAGAGACACTGTGTTAACAGAGAAGTGTCTTGCCACTGTCAAGTACAGTGTGTGGTTAATATGACTGTTATGCTGGTATAGCCTAACGTCTAGTGAGCACCTACCATGCACTAAACCCTGTTGTTTACAGCATAAATATCAAATAATTTAATCGTCATAACAACTCAATGGGATAGGTCTCTCTGTTTATCCCTATTTTATATACAATGAAACTGAGGCTCAGAGAGAGTGATTTTCTTGCCTCAGGTCATGCTGCCAATAAGTGGTATAGGAATCCTGAATCTCTCAGCCCTTGAATCTAAAAGGCTACTGATTTCATCTTGTATTTCCTATACTTTGGAAGGGAGTCTTTCTTAAAAAATTCAATCTCAACTAATACAGTTTTATTTCACTGAAGTGTAAAAGAAAAAGTGAGAAGCCACCCCAGAAAATTCTTTTAGGCTCAAACAGAATATTGAGAGAATTACAAAATTGGGAGTGGGAGGGGGAGGGTTGCAAATGGACTAAAAGAAAACCCCAGACCTACACCTTAGTGTTGGCCAAAGCTAAAGCTTTCTGAGGGTTGTGATTATTGATAACTTTTACTTATATACAGTAAAACACTGAACCCGGCAATCAGCCCATTCCAGCCACAGTGTTGGAGCTGGCATCTGGAGACCCTGGCTGGGATTGCCAGGAGGTGGGTGGGCTGCCCAGGGGGCAGGAAGGAGCAGCTGGGGAGCTCTTGGAAGGCTGGTGGCTGCTTGCCAGCCAGTACAAAGTGTAACAGTATTTTCACAACGCCAAAGGCACACTGATGCTTCTTGACCAGATGTCAGCTCTGCCTGCACAAGTCAACAAACATATATCTTCTATGATAGATTCTGTTGTGTTTTGATCATTTTTATATTTGCTAAAGGAGAGCCAATTTTTCTGTGTTGTTCATTTTTTTTCAGGTCCTCAAGAAGGCTGCCTCAGTAGTGTGACATACGCTTCCATGATCCCCCTTCAGATGCTGCAGAACTACCTCAGGCTGGTAGGTTGACGCTGCCGGCGGGAGGCTCACACTTCCCATCCTGCCACAGGAAAACCCGGTGGCCCGTGTGTGTGTCTAGAAGAGGAGTGTGAGCTCCTGTCCACCCTGTGCCATTACCTTCCCCATCAGCCCTTCTCCTGGCTGGCTGCCCGTCAGCCTGCATTTCTGCCACTGTCATCCCCGTATCCATTGCCTGGACCCAGAGCCCACCTGTGACTTGGGAAGCATTATAATTTGGCAGGAGAAGGTCGTCTTCTCTTAGCAAGGACTTGGCATCAAATAAACACTCATCAATATGGAAGGGGATGGCCATAAATATCAAGATATCCCTAC
>NW_012149729.1:7164240-7166881 GCF_000956105.1 Propithecus coquereli
AAAGAAGATTGGGAAGGATTAGAAAGGAAGAAAGCAAGAAAATGGTGTAATCAGGCCCAAGTGAGGGGAATGTTTCTAACAGGAAGAAGTAATTCAATAGTATCCAATTCCCTAGGCTATAGGGCTTAAAAAGAGAGTTGCATTTGGCAAATAGGAAGTTGCTGCTAACAGGGAGACAAGTTTCACACAGTTCTGTAAGCAGAAGCTGATTATTTTAAGCAATGAATAATATGGAGAGGCAGTGGAAAAAACTATGGTAGAATTCTTTATTCATTCACCAAATTCATTCACCCTTTATTCATTCACCAAATGTATTGAGCAAAGACAAAAATGAACAATAAACATAAGAAATATTTCATCATATGGTATTGTGCTTTGATGAAATGTGCTATGGAAAAGACTAAGGAGGTGTTGGGAGTATGAGGGTGGGTTTCAGTTTTTAAAATGGCTGGTCAAGGCCAGGCACCGTGGCTCATGCCTATAATCCTAACAGCCTGGGAGGCCAAGGTGGGATGATTGCTTTAGGCCAGGAGTTCAAGACCAGCCTGAGCAAAGAGCAAGACCCCATCTCTACTAAAAATAGAAAAAATTAACTGGGCATGGTGGTGCATGCCTGTAGTCCCAGCTACTTGGGAGGCTGAGGCAGGAGGATCACTTGAGCCCAGGAGTTTGAGGTTGCACATGAGCTATGATGACACCACGGCACTCCAGCCTGGGCAACAAAGTGAGACCTTGTCAGAATAGATAGATAGATAGGTAGACAGACAGACAGACAGACACACAGAGGTCAAGGTAGTCTCACTGATAAGACATTAAAGCAAGGACTTGAAGAAGGCACAAAGAGGGTAGGTTAGGTGGGAGCTTTCCAGGAAGAACCCCAAGTGGACAGAGGCCCTAAGGCAGCAGCATTTCTGGTGTGTCTGAGGAACTGCAAGGAGGACAGGGTGACTGGGTTAGAATGACCAAGGAAGAGAAGTAGGAAAACAGTTTAGAGAAGTCACCAGATGGGGAAGGGGCCTGATATTGTTGTAATTTGTAGACCATTACAAGGACTTAATGTAGCCATTGCAGCGTTTGAGCATAGGAATGACAGGATCTGATATACATTTTAATAATATCACTGGCTACTTTGTTGAGAATAGACTATAGAAAGTCACAGATAGAATCGGGGATGCCTATTTGGACGTGAATCTAGTCATCTAGGTGAGAGACAGTACTGGTGGCTCAGTCAGGCATCGTAGCAGGTGAGGCAATGAGACGTACTTGGATTCTGGATATAGCTGAAAGTAGAGTTAGCAGAACTGCCTGACGGATTGAATGTGAAGCATGAGAGAGGGGGAAGAATCATGGATAATTCCAAGGTATTCAGCCCGAGCAACTGACAGGATGGAGTTGCCGACGCCTGTCAAGGGGAAGGCTGTGGGTGAAGCAGATCTTGCTGATGAAGATCAGGAGTTCAGTTTGAAATGTATGAATTTGAGATGTCAAGTGAGCAGGAGTACCAGAGATGAGCGTGAACTGAATATACGAATCTGAGAGTCAGCAGTCTGTCGATGATATTTAAAGTCATGGGCCCAAACGAGATAATAAGGTAGTGAACACAGAAAAAATAAGAGGAAAGAGCCCTGAAACACTCTGTTAGTAAGAAGTCTGGAAAAAGTGGAGGGAACAACAAAGGAACAACCAACGGGGTGCGAGGAAATCCAGTAGGAGTAGATCAAGGAGCAGAGATAGATCACTTGTGTCAGGTGTGTTGATAAGTAACACGACTGAGAATCGACCATTGGAAAATAAAATAATACAGCAGTTGGCCAGTTAATACAAAAATCCAGTTTAAGAAGAGGATCATAAAAAATACACATTTTTAAACATTTTAATTTTAAAGTGTATAAAGTAATTCTTTCACTAACTTTTAGATAGAGGCCTTTACTTTGTATGTTTCTGCTGATTAAAAGTCCACATATGCTTGTTTGAACAAACGATACATTTAATGCATCATGTATGATTTCTAGAATTGGGCACTTAAACACATCTGTACAGCAAACTAAAGGCAGTATCTGTCCAGAGATTAGTAAGTCTTTTCTAATAGTTGTCTCATCTATACCTCATTAGATAACATTTTTAATAACTCTTTAAGTGTCTCTAAAGTATTCAATTCACTTTCATAGAAGCAGTAACATATTTTATCAATTTATGGAATATTTAATTTAGTAATTATAGTAATGAGTTCAACAGACGTAGAAGATTTGGAAACATGAGTGACTTAGTAAGTACATAATTCAATTTGTGAGAACAGAAGTGTATGGGGTGCTCTCCACCGTGTTTGGAGCCTCAGCCAGTTGGTGTCAGAGAGACATTGGAAAGAGCATTTCAGAAGTTCCTTTCTGCTGCACTGTTTGCCATTTACAAATACTTACTAGTATTTACCATGTATTAATAACAAATAGTTTGTTAAATCCATTACAAATGTAAGTTCATTTACTCTTCATAACAACTCAATGTCCATTCCCTCCATTTTATAGAAGAAGAAGTTGGGGAATAGAGAGATTGAGGCAATTTACCAAGCACTCACAGCTAGTAGAAGGCTGACCCTGAAGCTCGGCCCAAGGTCTATATGATTCTCGAGCCACTATCCTAAGCA
>NW_012149729.1:7166931-7168612 GCF_000956105.1 Propithecus coquereli
TTTTATGAAAGGCTCACTTGTGGGTTTATGAATATGCAGTGCTAGATCTTACAAAACATTATGACCTCTTATGTCAAGTTTATACCCAATCCATCCCATCAGCCAACAGTATCAGTAATTTGATTTTAAGGTAAGCAGAATTTTAAGAATTGAAATAATGTTTAGTCTTCAACCTAATATATACATTTATATTCTTTCATCTTGTGAAGAAAACTTCAGAATGGTAAGGAAAAAAATGTACAAAATACATAAGGATTCCTTAATATAGAAAGATAAAAGAGAATCATAGAAATTATCTTTAAACTGAGGAAGTTTTTTGGTTGAAAGGAGGCTTTTTTAAATCATTGAAATCTAGCCTTCAGGACCTTAAACTTTTGAATCACTGCTTATTATTTGAAGCAGTGCTTTTTATAGGATTTCTCTAAGATATAATTGTTCCCTTTATATTTTAGCTTTTATACACATAAACTGAACCTAACCTTATAACGAACATGGAAAACTTTCTGTTGGACTAAAAACTTATTCTGGAATGTAAATGCTATCATTTATTTAAATTCCACTTTTTGCTATTAAACATTAAAAGAAGGAGTAAATATAGATAGCCATGGTATGTTGGATATGAAAACTAAAAAGCATATTGGTCTGGCTGGAGTAGAGGAGTTATTAGAGGTGGGGAGTTGGATGGGTGGGACAGGGCAGTTGATGTTTCAGGCAGTTTAATGGTAGTTTCAGTAGTTTTGATTTTATATGAGAATCAGAGAGGAGTTAATGAGATTCTTGATAGTGCATAATATGATTGAAACGGTGTTTTGAAATTATGTAGGCAGGTCTGTATGTGATAGTTTAATCTATAGAGAGTCCGGAAAACAGGTCAAACATCAAGAAGTTGTAAGTGTCAGAAGTTGGGCCAGGGAGGTGGATAGAGAAATGTCATATAATGAGGAGAGAGGTAGAAAATCCTAAAAGTGGGGATTAAGGAGGACTTTAAGAAATAAAAGACTGAGATCCAAGTGTAATTTTTGTCTCTGACATGTAAACAGGATTTGTGAGAGCTCATCTTATGGAAGACTAGACATTAGGTAGTGTGATTTAGAGGAAAGACCATCTGAATCCCAGAACCCTTCTTTGAGGTCTTTGTAACCTCAGGAAAGGTGTTTGACCTTCTCTGACCTTACTCTGCTCACCTGTTAATAGGGGATAATAATTACTCACATGACTGAGGGCAAAAGAATAGATGATTTCTTAAGGTCTCTCTAAGATTTGTGATTCTGACAATCTAAGAGAATTAAAAACACAGGATGTGCATTTAGATTGTGATTACTTCCAGAAGGCAAATTGCAGATTACTTCTGCAAATGAACTGTAGAGAGTAAGTACTGGAGAACTGAATGTGTCAGAGAAGCACAAAGAAACCATTTGTCTTCATTTCTTCAACAAACATTCTGTATTCCTCACCTAAGTACATAAGCTAGAGACACTCCTGCACGTGTGTACCAGGAGACATATGAAGATATGTGTTGCAGCATTGTATGTAATAGTAGAAAATTGAAAGCATTCTCAATGGAAACCTATTGAGCAATGGATAAATAGAATGAACTGTAGAAGATTTATATTTTAAAATGACCAAATAGCACTTAAAAATAAATCTTAAACCACCATAAATATATTTTTAAATGTTGAGT
>NW_012149729.1:7180354-7222142 GCF_000956105.1 Propithecus coquereli
CAGGAGAAGGTCGTCTTCTCTTAGCAAGGACTTGGCATCAAATAAACACTCATCAATATGGAAGGGGATGGCCATAAATATCAAGATATCCCTACATAGATTTTTATAATTTCAAATTCAGTAAATATGCTAACTTTAGTTAGAAGGTTAATTTGACCATTTTAATAGAAACCAGGTAATTATAGCTTAGACAGGATAGAAGTTTATTTTTCTCAACCATATAAGTCCTAGCAGGGGAGAGATGCAGGGAGGGAGTAGGGCCAGGGCAATGTCTCCAGGGCCTCGGCACCTTCTCTCCCTGCGTCGCTGTTCCCTGGGATTTTGTTCGTGTCATTTGGTCAAAGGTAGTCACTGCTCCCCTAGCCCGGGGGAAGAACACCTGGGGAACAAGCCTCTTCCTTCCAGGGAGTTGCGCACATCCTTCCTGCCCACATCCCATTGGCCAGAATTTAGACACATGTGCACACCTCGCTGGGAAGTGTGGCCTTTTGCTGGGCAACATGTAAAACTAGGCAGTCTGTTACTAAAAGGTGGAAGGGGAAATGATTATCAAGAAAAGTAGCAAGTTCTAGATACAAAAAATGGATAAATGTAATGTTTTGTGTTCATTATTTATTACATGCCAGGCAATATGCCAAGTGCTTTTATGTCTTATTTATTCTTCAAAACATCCTGTGAGATAATTTCGTCCCTTCTGTAGAGGTGAAAATAGAAGCAGAGAGAGGGGTAAAATGAATTGCTCAAAGCCACCCATCTAGTAAGTGACGAAGCCAGAGTTGTGCAAGTCTCGGATATACTGTGTGTGTCTGTGTGTGGAAGATCTGTCTAAAACTAATGCTAATGGTATAAAACATTAAGTAAAAGATAATGTTGTTTTACTGCCTTAATTTAGACGGCCTTAAAAACAAAAATAAATGAGTTGGACTATGAGCCTTTATAAAAGTTGTTCCCATAAACTGTGAATTGATGTCTTTGTTTTCACTCCTGATGAAAGAAGTATTCAGAACCATTCCATTGATCTAGCGAGGCTCGGAGTTGAAATTGGCCTTTGTACAAGCAGCGGCAGTAGCATATAAACATTCAAAGCTTCACTGCATGGGAGAGGTGGTGTCTCCTGAATTGATACTTTCACTTCTTTTCCTTGCTATTTGCTCCCCTTTCCCTGAGGAATTTATGTATGTATGATGGGGAGGAGATCTGTCTCATTACCTTGCTTAAATGAAGGTTGAAGGGTGTGACCCACAAGTTTTTAGGAATGTGAGCCTCAGTCTGCCAGCAGAGCCAGCTGGTAGAACCACTTCCTTCTTTCCGTTTTCCTTTCTCCATACCAGGCAAGGTTCTGGCCAAGACTTTTCACTCACCTGTTTAAATGATAAAATGAATAGGAAGGCCATGCAACTGAATTATAGTTACAAAGTAACGTTGGCTAGCACATCTATAAAATGAGATGTCTACTAGTCACCTTATCTTTAGAATATTTCTAAGTACGCTTATATGTGTGCCTCCTAAGGCTATAAGACAGTTTGACGACCAGTGACCAACAAACCAGACTAAGCATTGTTATTACTTTTATTCTCGATTTAGTGAGTGTTATACAAAAGGCTTTTTTAATCCAACAATTAACTCTTGGATGAATATAATACAAATTTATTACTCATTTCAGGAGTCGCTGTAAAATTTAAAGTGACTGAGGCAATAATATACTAGTTGTGAATGTTTCCTTTTCCATACACAATCCATGTGTTATGAATTTTTGTATCCTGTTATTTAATTCAATTGTTTGACAACTGTTTATTGAGAGCCTCCTAAGTACAGGCAGTATTTTAGAAACTTGGGATACAGCTATGTAGAAGACACATTCCCTGGCCTCATAGAGCTTACATTCTAGTGAGAAAAGAGAGATTAAAAAAAAAATGAATAAATACATATGTGACAACCAGCACTAATTACAAGTATAAAAAGATAAAACCAGATAAGGAGATAAAGAGTGGATGGAAGGGGTGGGAGAAGGTGCTATTTTTAGATGGAGTTGTCAGGAAAGATCTTTCTGGAGTAACATTTGAACAGAAAACCAAACAAAGTGAAGAAAGTAGCCTTATAGGGTGTGCTGGAGGGAGAGGCAATGGCAGATACAAAGGTATCTAGACTAAAAGTGAGGTCTGAGAAATGACCAGAAGCTAGATTATGCAGTAACGTGGCAAGGAACATGGCAGCAAGGACTTTGAATTTTATTCCAGGTAGATAGGAAATCACTGGAGGACTCTGAGCCAGAGAGTGGTGTATCTCCCCTCCCCAGTGCCACAGATAGCTATAGACACATTGATGTGTATTTGAATTGTCAGAAATCTGTACAGTAGATGTGCAAACATAGTAATAGCTGACTTTTTATTGAGCATTTATTATATGCCAAGCTCTCTTCTAAGTATACAGATTCTCATTTAATCATTCTAGGAGGTAGGTACCCACCTTAAGTGGTGAGACCCAAGGACTTGAACTTAGGCTGTCTGCCATACTCATGAATTTAATCATAGTTTATATTAGTTATTAGCCTATTAATAATTAAGTATTTTCATAACTAGTTGCTACTGTGTATGCAAATGTATGGTATAAAATGTATGTGTTAAAATCCTCATGCAGAAAACCGTGGAGTAAAGACTTTTTGTAGCTGCCTCGTCACCCGCAATGTGAAGCCTTTAAATCAAGCCTTTTGTTTCTGGGGTTTTTTTTTTAATGATAATATTTTTAAATACTTTCATTGAATTGTTAAAATAATACAAGTAAATTTTAAATCTCCACC
The DNA here is from genome assembly GCF_000956105.1 of Propithecus coquereli. Classification (NCBI taxonomy): domain Eukaryota; kingdom Metazoa; phylum Chordata; class Mammalia; order Primates; family Indriidae; genus Propithecus; species Propithecus coquereli. Next base: position 7,183,152 of record NW_012149729.1, read on the forward strand.
CTTGATTTAATAAGGGAAATATTCAACCTAACTGAATTTTGAATCACTAATGATTTAATGTAATAGTTGAACTTTTTTCATTAACTCAAATGTTTCTCTTAGCCAGTTTGTGATTTTATTAGCTTATTCGCAACCTTGTATTTTAATGTCAGCGATTATGAATAATTATTATATTAGAAAAATACATGAGTAGGTCATCCTAATCTGAGCCCTACTTTAAAATGTAGGACTCAGAATGCTCTAGGACTGCAAGGCTTGAGATTCTCCCGCCTGTTGCCCATCCATTCCAGTACGTGCCATGCTAATCACTAAGAATCATCACTAGGAGATGCTACTTATTCTCGACATTCCTAAAATAAATTTGCTACTTTCCCATAAAAATAGTGTTGTAAGTGATGGTTATATGTCTAAGACAGCCCGCAAAACTCCATCAACCCCTCTAGCAGATGGCCAGTTCTAGCCTAACCTTTTGTAGGTCACGGAAGAACAAAGCTGGGTGAAGTCCTGGTAGAAGGAAGCAGTTGCCTAGTATGAGGAAAAGGTGGCTCCAACACCAGCGGAAGCTTCGGCTTCCATAGAAATGGTGGAAAAAGATTCAGGGCAGTAGGATGAGTGACAGCCCGGAGGAGGCCTGAAGCAGGAAGTGTTCGTGAATACTAGAGGCTGGCTGGCAAGGAAGCAGTTATGTCCAAGAGTTACATCTGATAATTTTATTTTATTTTTAATACCTGTAATTACCCAGGTTATTATGCCTGTGTCAATAAATGAGAACCTCCCTTCATTTGAAGTCAGTAACCAAGTCTGATACTGGCTTTTAGAGTTTCCATAAGCTAATTTAAAATAGATACATAGTATATGAGTGTCTGTGTATGTGAACTGTAATTTCTCTTAAATTTCTATTACTCCCTTACACCTATTCTGTGAAGAGAGACCTCGGCAAATGGTTATAACCCTGTCTAACACGAAGGATTCCAGTTTAGTGTATTTCAAATGCTGAATGTGTCAATATCGTTTGGGGAAATTTTATATGAATAAATTGACAGTAATCTTGTCATTCATGGCTCTAAAGTCATAAATAAATTAGTTCTTTAAAACTGAATGTCAGAAGAGGTTGGAATAAAATTCCTAGCCATAAAGCATGTGACTTTAAGCTAGAGCCACCCCAATTTTATTGGCTCCAAAAGCCCTTTTATTTTCATTCTTTTCTGAGTTTAGTGTCTCAGCACAAGTTGGCCTAAAACGGATTCTGGACAGAAACTTTTCTTCAGACTATATATGACAAGTAAAATGCCAAACAAAAGTTCAGGTTTATTACTTTAAAATGCCACAAATCTGAAAATACATTGTAGGTGCCACATTGACAGTAGTGTAGACCCGTGGTCTCCAACTCCTGGCCGTGGACTGGTACTGGTCCGTGGCCCATTAGGAACTGGGCCACTTATGGGCACACAGCAGTAGGTGAACGGCTGGTGAGGGAGCAAAGCTTCATCTGTATTTACAGCTGCCCCCATGGCTCACATCACCACATAAGCTCCGCCTCCTGTCAGATCAGCAGCAGCATTAGATTCTCATAGGAGCACGGACCCTACTGTAAACTGCACATGCGAGGGATCTAGGTTGTGCGCTCCTTGTGAAAATCTAGTGCCTGATCTGAGGTGGAGCTGAGGCGGTGATGCTAGCGCTGGGGAGTGGCTGCAAATGCAGATTATGATTAGCAGAGAGGTTTGACTGCAGAATAAATGTAATACCCTTAAATCACCCCCAAACCATTCCCTAACCCCCTCCATCCCCCATTTGTGGAAAAATTGTCTATGAAACTGGTTCCTGGTGCCAAAAAGGTTGGGGACTGCTGGTGTAGACCACGGCTCCTCTAGTAAACCCCATTCTGCAGGAAACATCGTGGAGGAAAAAATAAATAAATGGATGGATGGTCTATTGTTGAGGTCATTTGTTTCCATTTAATCCAGAATCCATTTGCCTCACAAAGCACTAATTGACATGTGATGAGTTTCCTGAATAGGCTGTCAAGACACAAGAATAAAAGAGATTGGTACCAATTGTGATAATGAGGCCAGTGTCCCTTTACTAATAAGCAGAAATGTCACACTGTAAACGTGCACTTAGGAAATAATTCTGGTAACTATAATTCAGTCTGTAATTTTAAAAGTTGTGTTTGATCTACTTTTCCAAAGACCAGATCTTCTTTCAACACAATTGAATTGTGGTACTTATAAACCACTGCCACCAAAAATCTGCTTGCCTATCTGTCTATCTGTAGAGCCCTCTGCTGGAAGCATGGAGCATGTACATTCATCATACCCAAGATCTTGATATTTGGAAATATGTAATATACTAACTCCAAAACAGATATATAATTTCTTGGCAGAGCTTTGTATGTTTACACCAGTCTCCATAGAGTAACAGGTTCCCAGTAATTAAGCTAATTTTTTTTGTCATTCAGATTTTAAATGGTAACCGACACAACTATATCATTTCATGAGATAACAAAATACCATTAACAAAAAATTGGTGATACCTGAAAAGAGAAGAAACCTAATGGAATGCATGCATTAACATGTACGAATGATCCAGAAGTCTATACGTTTGTTTTTCTCTTTACCTATTTAATTCACTTATTTATTTATATTCTACCTTATCCCACAAAGGATATTAAACTAAACACAAAGGGCTTACCGTAGTGAATGGCCTTTTCAATGAAATTTAAATCAAGTGTTTCCTGTCTGTATCTCCTAAAAACCTACAATCTGAGAACAAATGAGGTGTTGAAATTGAAGACAGTTTATGACATTGAGTTTCTTTCTGTTATCTGATTTCAAAATCAATCTTAAGAAAATGCAGGCAATTTGACAGGATGGCTATAATGAATAGAGCACTCTTGTTTTCAGAAGTGAGATGGGATTAAATAGCAATGCTAGTTGAAAATCTCAGGGGTAAATCTTGAAAATCTGTAGCTTGTTTATTTTTAGTAAATCTTCAAAATCTGTATCCTATTTCACTCTGCGAAACAATCTATTCCTTGTGAGAAAGTTTCTCCCCAATAAGTCAGAGCAATTTGGGATTAATTTGGAGAGCTGGAGAGTTCTGGTTTAAAATTGCACCTGGCTAGAAGTACCTAATACACAATTTCCTACAAAAGTACTTTTGAAAAGTGACAAATTCTCACAATAACACAGAAAAATAGAACTGAGGTCTCCCTTTGACAAGAATCTGGAAACATTTCCTACTACTTTTAGGAGCAATAGAGTATTAGGCCCGTTTATGTGAGGCCTACCTGAAATCAGGTAGGGAAACAATGTCATCTTTCTCTTAAAATCTTCATGGTGATTCAAAAAACCAACATGTATACCAGTTAGAAAATTGGGCATTTATCCTGTGTAGTCTCTGTGTCTTGCAGCACTGTGATCCTCTCCTCCACTCCCTGGAGATCCTTTCGTATCCATTTAGAGACTGCAGCTCCTAGAAATACCTGCTCAAGGAGTTGATGGGGATTGGCAAGACTGTGCCACATCCCAGGAGGGATATTAGCCTTAAGCCCTTTGTGTGGGTGGACACAGGAGCAGCCTGGGCTGGGGTGCGTCCTGAGACTACAGTTTATCCTCATGCATTTGTCTGCTGTGTCGGACAGAAGGAGGTCATTCCACTGCAGCCTTTGCCAGACCCTGGAGTTGACAAGCAACTGGAGTTTGGTTTTTCATCCACCCAGTGACCTGAGGAGGAGAGTTAGCCAGAAACCTAGTGGACGGTGAGAGAAGCCAATGGGGTCCACACTTCTGCTTTACTAAAAAACGCTTCCTGTGGTTTCACAGTCCATAAATAATAACAAATTACATTACATCTGTGGAAGAATACCGCAGAACAGAGTTTTCATTCTGAGGAGAGAAATTAGCAAAAACATGATAGAAGAAAAATTTCCTAAACCAAAAGAGGCCTGACTGTGCATATCAAGAGGACTTACCATGTTTTATTTAAAATTGGGAGAAAGAGGCCATAACCAGACAAATCTGTGTGATAATTTTTAATGACAAGTACAATCTGTCTCCTAGGCTTTCCCATCTCATAAATATAAATGAGAACAGATTATTCTTCAATAATTCTTTATTATTCAATGATTATTCTTTAATAATAATTTACCCCTGAAGTCGTCTTGTGGCTCCATAGCCTTACTACCTAGAAGCAGAACCTCGACTTAACTTTCTAGGATATTCTTCTCTCTTGTGTCTCTGGGGAAGTCCCTGTTCAGTCCTGGTCCTTACCTGCACCTCCACCATTGCTTGGTTCACAGCCCACTGCTGAGTGCATCCTATGGCTTCGGATCCTGACATTCCCTGGGCAGATACAGCCACTGTCATGTTTCCTGCAGACATTGGTAAGCCTTTTAGTGAAGGCTTAGCAATAATGGAATAGTATTCAAACTCAGAGAAAATGAATGGTGGCTACCAGATATGTTGTCTTTCAAAGCCTAAACCCCAGTCCCAAACTCAGCAGCAAGGAGCCCCTTAAATGACCTTTTCCCTCCTTAGCTTAAGCTCTGATACCTGGTGGCCAAGCCTGGCTTTCCTCCACTTTCCAGGAGTTCCCACAAGCATGCCTTAGTCTCCTTGGAGGCCAAAGATCAAGTCTTAAAGGCCCCAGGTAAGGAAGAAGTTCCCTCATCCCCCCATGCTAAGTGCTTCCCCCCATCAAGCCTTCGTTTCCTATCCCAGAATCTGCCTCTTCCTGTAGTGAAGGAGCAGGGGCATATTTACTGTCTTCACAGAGGTCCACCCCAGCCACCCTCAAAGGTGTGGCCTTCCCCCGGGATCTCAAAGGAACAACCTCATCAGAGCACAATAGAGCTACAACAGCACAAAGATACACATACCTGTCCTTACATTGTCCCGTTCCAAATTACAGAAATAACAGGCCCTTTCGTGTTTAACACTTCTCCAAATCTGGGTGGCTCAATCTCACACATGAACCACAGCAACTGTACCGATTAGGGTGGAGCTTCACCTGCCCATGTTCTTTTCTGCAAGACCCTAACAATAAGAAAGCTGCTCCCAAGTGTGTGTGCTGGGAGGTGGCAGGGGTCTCAGCCCTGGGGTGAGAAAAGTGGGAGGCTGCCTTCCCCTCTCGACATCTTGCTCCAGACATCACCGCCCTTGCTCTATGTGGATGATAATTTCCTTTCCATCCGACTGCATGCTGGATCTCCATGTGTTCTTAGGTGAGGTATCCATATACACGAGGATAAAGGTTAAAAAAAATTTATAAGCATCCAGGCAGGAGATTTTCTTTTTTATGAAATAAAAGCGATCCATCTCTACCTACATTTCTTTGAAACACTGAATTCTAGAATGGTGTAGTATATGAAGTTGATCCCAGAGTTTTATAATCATCAAGATATCTTTTACCTAAGAAGTCAACACAAAGATACTCTCTGATATACAACAGCTGTGAAAAGATTGCACTCATGTACGCCTCTTTAAAAAAAACTTACAAATGCTTACACACACACATCCACTATGCAAAGAAAAAACTGGAGGGAAACACAGTATTTACACTGATTGCTTCTTGGTGCTGACACTATCAGTAATTTTTAATCTTCTCTAAATATCTTAGTATTTTCCAAAATTTCCTTAATGAAATGCATTTCTACTTTAACCCCTAAAAAGCAAAACAAGCATTGGGAAAATTGAAAGTAAAGAATATCTGCAAAAGACAATAAAGAAGAAACAAAATCTGCAAGGGACAAGATACACTTAGAACTGTGTTTCTCAGCTAACATGCTGAAGCTCATTATAGAAAGTACAGGGAAGAAAGTATATGCTTTTTCATAAAATGTCAGCTCTTGCTAAATACTCTTTGCCCATGTTTCACATGAAAATGAAAGACTAATTCATTCAATTCCAATGAATAAAGCTAATCTCTAAAATATTATTTTTAATCTTTTGAAAGTCTAAGGACAATCAGAAAGGGAATTCCTCACCTGTATACTCCTATTTTCTCTTCTCAACTTAGCATCTTCACCTAAGGTCTCTTTTTGGTTTATTAATAGGTTGAGCAATATCATAATGTCATTTTCCATGGCCCAGAAGGAAGCTTGCAAGACTACATAGTACATCAGCTTGCACTCTGCCTGAAGGTATCGATTACTTGTATATCATCTCTTTTTCTTAGAAAATTGGAAAGTGTGCAGAACTAAGCACTCTGTTTTCTTTTCGCAGCACAGACAAATGGCTGCAGGATTCTCCTGTGAAATAGTGAGAGCTGAAGTAGATACTGGTTTCTCTAAGGAACAGCTAGTAGACCTGTTCATCAGTAGTGGTAAGACCATTTCAGCCAACTGGACTGTGATAACCAAAATGGCTCTTCAGTGATGCCATTAAAAGGAAATCAACTTTATTGCTTGGGGATAAATTTAAGTCAGCTATTTAATTATACAGCAACTATGGAATGAGTGCCTGCAAAAAAAAGTATTTTTATGTGTATATTATTGCATTCATTGAGCATCCTGCATTTCTTTTTTTTCTATCTTTTTAAATTAATCATTAATTGTTGTGAGTATACCATGTCACTGGCACCAGTGGTATGCCAAGGGAGGAGGTGGTGAGAGCATTGTACCCTAGCTGGCCTGGGTATTGCATTTTTACTGCTGTTTGGAATTGCTGGAGCATGGTGATAATGAAAAGCCGATCAAGTTTTAGTAAATTTTATTACTCATAAATTCCCTACAACCAGTACATCCCTTAATGCGGCAGACCGCTTTGTCCACCCCACCCTTGGTATGCCATCAACTGGTACTTTGCTAAATTCATTACATGTGCTAATTAACTCATTTTATCTCCACAACAACTCTATGCAAGTAGATATCATTATTTCTATTTCAAAGTTGGGAAACGGGCACAGAGAGGTTCAGTAACTTGCTGTATAGTAGCAGAACCAAGATTAAACATGTATGTTAGTCTAAGGTTATTCATGAGTTTTCTGTCTTAGGCTCCAGAGCCTAACACCCCAGGCCTCATCACAGGTGGAGTTAGCATAACTCTGCATAGCATAGCATAGCCTAACTAGCCACTGCGACACAAAAATGACATGGACCAGACCTCGTGCTCCAAGGGCTCAAAGCCACAGAGCCCCAGGGGTGAAGGAGGCAGTTACAAAGTCAGAGAAGGATAAGAGGCAAATTCAAAATCTCTATTCAGGGGAAGGGCACTTCTTATCTTTGGAACCAGGACAAAGGGAGATACCTTGTAGCCAGGACAACTGCAGATCCGGCTTACGAAGATAGAAATTACCTGCAGCTCTGTATCAAGAAATGAAATTAAGAGGCAGGTTTGGAGAAGCACTGAGGATTTCACTGAGGATTCCAGAAACCTAGAAGCACATTTTGGGAGCAGGAAATTCCAGTAGGATCTGAATACTACACAGGCCAGTCCTGGACTAGAAATTAGTGAAAGTTAGCTATGCAAAGCTGTTTTCTCTGATAAAGTTGCTAATCGTAGCTGAAGTTTATTAAGTTCTTACTCTGGTAGGCCCCATTCTAAACACTGCATTTCTTAACTCGTGACCCTCTGAGACAGGTACATTTCCATCCCTGACTTATGAACATGAAAATACTTGAGACGAGAGGTTAAGTATCCTGCCCAAAGGTCCCACAGCAAGGACATAGAGCGGGACTCAGACCAAAGCAATCTGGCTCCTGAGCGTGACCTCGATCACCACCAGCCTTAAAAGCTCCCCTGAGCCAAATATCTGCTTTTCCCACTTAGTCCCACACATTTTTTTCAACTTTCAGTCTTGTTTCATCTCAAAGTAAGAAGCTATAAAATATTTTGTTCTCACCCTGTCAGTGTAGATAGCAGCTATAGACTAGCTTCTGCTCTAAGTGTGGAGAGCTAAGAAAATTGGAGACCAGTGAATTAGGTCACGAAGGACGCAAAGGTGACCAGCTCAGCATTTCTCAATCTATGGTGGGCATCTTCTTAAAAAGATCTCCCTAATTTCCCAGCTTGGCAATGGTCCAAGTCTTCTGGCTCTCACACGGGAGAGTCGGATCTTATTGGCAAGCTCGAAAACCCAAGTACCCACAGTGCCAATGAGCCGCATTAAGGGTGAAGCGGGTTGGATGGGGCCACTGTCCTTATCTGCTGGAGGACCAGCAGTGCTCAGCTCCCGCTGTTTGTTCCTGGCAGATCCAGTGTCGTGACGTCTTGTGACTTTTAGGGAGAAGTCAGAAATCCAAGTTTTTATGTACAAACTTTGGGGTTTTGTTCTTTCAATGCTGCCAACTATTCCAATTTTAAAAGCAATATGAGAACCACATGGAACCCCCTGGTCCTCTCATTTACAGACCTTTCACCTTTGCCCCACAGTCAGTCTCAATCTGCTTTTTTATCCATTCCGTTGGCACCATCTTACTTTGTGCTCCCTTCCCTGTAACTCATCTGCTTCCGTGTGAACGGCTTCTCTGCCTCCTGCTCTCCACACTGAGCGTTCCTCACAGGTGCAGACCTCTGATTAAAACCTCCCGTGAGTTCTGCACATGCATCCCCGTCCCTCCGCCGCCCAGTGAACTAAGTGCACGCTGTTCAAGGCCTTCCATTTCTGGGGCATTGATCCACCTGATTTGCTTATCTGACTGTTTTTAAACAGATGTGTATATTCCAGCAGGATATGGTGTTTCTTCCCTAGCCTGCATGTCCTTTACTTTTCCACTCTCCACGTTCATGCTGTGGCTTCCGCTAGAATGACAGAGTAAATGTGTGAATGCCCCTCGTCCCACACACCTATCATGGCTCCCACGTGGCAGGAACTATGCACAGTAGTATGTAGTGATTAAAACAGATGTGTTCTCTGCCCTTCTGGAAACTACAGGAAAAGCCTCTGTTAAAATAGTTTAAGGACACCTCAAACGAAGCCTTCTCTGATCCCTCTGGATGTGATGTGTCCTTCTAGTGACCAACGGTAGATTTGTTTGTACTTCTGTGCCCCACCCAACCATAGGCCAGGGCAGTGAGGGTGTTATTTGGGGTTTCGCCTTGCCTCACACACATATATTATGAGCTTCTTGAAGGTTGGTACTGTAGCTTATTCTATTTATCCTTGTATGCTAATTGCCAATAATTATTTGTTGAATGAATGGGTGAATTTTCTGGTGCAGAAAATAGCATAGGGAAAGAAAAGGGGAATTCTTAGTCCTATTCAGGTGTCAGCAAGTAGAAGAACTTGCTTAGAGTGGAGGTAGGAAGAAATGAGATTAGAGAGACAGGAGTTGTTAAGGGAGTCACTGATGACAGGACATAAAGATAGAGTGATTTGAATTTGAAAAATGAAGTTTTTCAACCATAAGCCAAGACCAAAAAAATTTCCACTCTGAGTTCAAGAAAGAAGAGTAGGAAATGGTGTATCATCTCCAAATATAGAAGGACTTCTATTCTGTATTTCGCTTAATTTATGAGTTTCAATATCTTCCTTCACTTTTTAATAATAAAACTAAGACACAAATACAAGGTTCATTTGCTAAGATCTTGACTGCAGTTGCCCCAGTTAGCAAGCTGGGCATTGCAGGAGCCTCAGTTCCCCCGTTCCCCATGTCCCGGCAGTCGCTAAGGTCTGTCAAATGTGCTTTCTTTATCTCTTTTCCTCCTCCTGCCCTCTCTTCCCCCTGCCACCTGTCATTTCTTGTTCAAGGGGCTGGGGAGGCCTCAGCATTAGCCCTTCGTGCTTCCTCTGGTCACACTCCCTCCACAGGCCCTCTTCAGGGTGTCCAGGGGTTCACTCTAGGACCCAAAACCACTCGTGACACTTCCCTGCTGTTACACTCCGATCAATGGCTGCAGGATGAAGGCTCAAGCTCTCAGAATGTTACTCAGGAACATTATGGCTGGCCTCTCCTGCTGTCCATCCTTAGCTCCTAAAACTCACTCCACCAGTGCCACAGTCCTCTTACTGCTATTGACTGGTGACAGATGAAGAGTAACGGAGAACAGACACTTTAGGAGAGCAGGGCGGGAGGTGGGGACAGCAGCCGAGCATGGGAACTCCAGTGAGCCAGAGGAAAGGACCCAGCTGTGGGTGTGAGTCGGTTCTTTCAACGTGCAGAAAGCACATAGCCGGGAATGATCCTTTGGTCGAGAGCTGATGGAGGAGGACACGGGGGAGAAGGCAGCGATCTGGTTGAGGGAAAGGGTTTCCCAGGCTGTTCCACTCCAGCTTTTAGAATAACAAGGGCACAGAAAGGATCTATGAGCCACTCTCTTGCTCTTTTACCAAGAAATGAAAGTGATCAAATGGCATGACTACGAGTGAGGAAGACACCGATTTGCGAGGTATTCTATATATACACTCCTGGATTTTAACCTTATTTGCTCTAAAGAAAGAGACTTAAAATACTTGGATTTGCCTGGGGTTGGAATGTTGAACTTTTATCCTCCACTGAGCACAGCACATGTGTTACCTTATTTGCTCCTCTCTACGATTCCGTGGGAGAAAGCCGGCGAAAAGTCACAGAATGAATAAAAGAAGTATGCATGTAAAAAGCACGGGAAGGAAGAGTAGCAGAAGTATTTCGAATGATTAACTTTAAAAAATCTAAAACTTAAATGGTGAATTAAAATGGTGCCAATGAAGAAAAGGATGTAGCATAAAAGAACACTTCAAAGAGAATGACACAGCACCGATTGCAGCATTAATTACTTTGTGTTTATTTTCAAATAACATTTTCTCTCTCGTGTTGCCTGTTGTGAGAGTTACGTCACAAGACTCTGTTATTTGGTAAGGAGGCTGGGGATGCATATTAGCATTGGGTCAAATTTCTCCTCAGTCTAAGGTATGGAATTGGGTTAGCGTGACAGATTCTTTTCCAAATTACATGTGACAGTAAGTAGTAAAAAAAAAAAAAAAAATTAAACACCAGAATATTTTAAAATAATACCTTGAATTCCTGAGAGAACGTTTCTTTTTAGAAGTAATAAGGATGGAATTACTGTGATTATAGTAGGAGAATATGGCAACTGGATTTTCCATAATGAGCTTACCTCCTTGGACCCTGCACTGGTGGAGGTGCTTTGAAGGTTCGCCCTGCGTTTCTCACTTGGACTCTCAGAGCATCGTGCCTGCAGAGCCTTGATTTAAGTGGCAAAATAAAAGAGGGGCTGTTTTCTGTTCTCAAAAAGGAGATTATAGACTTTAAGTCACCAAGTTGGGGTTTAACTAAAAATGTGACGTCTCAGTTATTTTTAATCCAACAAGTGTTGCTGTAGAACTATTAATAACTATCTAGGACTTTATAAGGGTGCACAAAACTGGGGTGTAGCCTTGAGCCTCGCAAAGAGGGTGTCCAATTAAAATTACCCACCTGCAGGGGAGGAGCAGGGCTGATGTAGCCTGTTGTTCTTGGAAGAAAAAAAGGACAAAAAGAGCAGTTTCAGAAACAGAGCTTTGAGGTATCATAAAGCAAAAGGAATCTCAATGGCTGACTTTTGGCAGATAAAAGGGAATCTGATTTAACATGGAGTGAACAACTTCCTTTCACATCTCCTTAAATCCTAGTCAGAGACGGGTTAATCCTTGAAACTGGAAACTAACGAATTCCTGCTTCTGTGGTTGGTTAATATTTTAGACCTGAAACTGTGCTAAATGACCTGAACTAGACACGTGCTATTTCTGAAGTAAAATGAAATTTACCTTTGCACCAACTTGTCTGAGGATGTTGAATGTGAGTGGTCTGATGGAGAAGTAGGTGCTAATGAAAAATCGAGGCAATGAGGCCAGCTGCGTCGATGGCAAACCAAAGAAACTCACACTAGTGGACCCCTTGATGGGTACCTCAAGGGAGACCAGGATAAAGATGAGGTGGAAACCTAATCCAACGATTATGAATAGCAATGCTACCCCCTTTTTGTCTAGGGCACAAACTGTTCATTAAAGGTGGGGATTAATTAAGTCATTAGCAATATATTCTTTGCTTGCGGACCCGGGAGAGTGAGTTTATTATGTGCTTCCAAGAGACCTCCTGCAGTCCTGCGAATTCATTTATTTTACCTCCAGCCTGAATCCTCCCTGGATGTGCGCATCCGCATGTCCCACCACCTCGTGGACATCTCGGGACACTTCACTCATCAAACACATCAGGCCTGAAACAGAACCCATCTGCCATCCCCTCCCCAAGTACGTTCGCGGTCGTGTGCTCTCTGCCTCCACTAACCGCATGGCCTCTTGTCTGGTGGGGACTTCAGGGTCGTCTCTGATATTTCCTCTCTGCTCCTCTCTCAGTAAGTCACCCACCGAGACTTACTGATTCTCTCTGAAAATGCCTTTTCATCCCGTGGCTTGGCCCTGCGTGAGGCTCCCGCCATCTCTTGCCTTAACCACAGCGGTAAGAGCCTAGTATATGTGTTTTCCTCTTTATTTCCTCTCCACCCAGTCTTCACACCAGAGTGAGGATCTCAGAGAAGGAGACAAATCCTGATTATCCCTCTCCTTAAAGACTCCCACTGAGTCCCACAGCTGGTCATTTCTCTCTCCTAATGTGACATTGTGGGTCTTTCACTTTGCCTCTTTGGCTGGGTCCTGAGGCTTCATATTAGCCAGTCTCACCCTTAGCTGTATATTCCAGCTATCAGGGAACTTTTACAAAATGCCAATGCCCCAGGCCCAGTGCAGACCAGTTTAATCAGAATCGCTGAGAATCGCTGGGATGAATCCCAGGTGATTCTAACTGGCAGCCCAGGCTGAAGGCACAGACTGCCACTGTGCTGTCCCACAGCTGTGACTGCCCCACCCCAAGTGTCCGGCCTAGTCCCAGCCTGCGGTCTGGATCAGCTCTGAGCTCACCGTCATGCCACTCCTGCGGCGATTCTGACCTTGATGTGATTCCCTAGGCCCTCTGGGACAGTCCTCCCAGCTCTGTTCTTCTGCCTGTGCCATTTATTTGAAAGAGGACTAGAGAATATACTATCAGGAGTATTTGTAAAAAGCAGAATACTTGATAATATTACTCTCAAGTATTTTAAATTGGTCCTTCTTTTTTACAAAGTTAATTTGGCTAAGACTGGGGCATTTTAGAATCTTCTAAAAACTTAAAAAGTGATTTTGTTCTTTTTTTTTGAGACAAAGTCTCTGTCACCTTGGATAGAATGCAGTGGCATCATCATAGCTCACTGCAACCTCAAACTCCTGGGCTCAGGTGATCCTCCTGCTTCAGCTTCCTGAGTAGCTGGGACTACAGGTGCACACCACCCATGCTCAGCTAATTTTTTTCTATTTTTTGTAGAGCTGGTCTCAAATTCCTGGCCTCAAGCCATCCTCCCACCTTGGCCTCTGAAAGTGCTGGGATTACAGGCGTGAGCCACCGTGCCCAGCATGATTTTAATTTTTTAATTAAATGTTTGCTATATTGGAAATGCTATACATATTTTAACTAAAATATTAATAGCATTTGACTGCTTAGTAGGTGCCAGTCACTGTTTTAAGTATGTTTTGTGCACTGGCTTATTCATTTCCTACATAATAATCTTCCATTTACTTTGTCTTTCATTTTAGGTTGATATGAAGACAGTCCCTCCCACCCTAAATAGAAGGAATACTAAAATATTTTACTAGACTTTACTCCTTCCTTACCATTGTTTCTGAAACCTTAGTCAAATCACTTCCACCTCTCTGAGATCTGTAAAATGAAGGGAGGTGTCTGCTTTATCTCTCTGAGGTCCTGTGTACATGATTTTATGAACATTTTACATATGAGTAATTTAGAGGTTATTTAAGGGCTTTTAACCTTTTATATTGTGAAATATACATACATAAAATACATACTATTAATAGTTACAGATCAATGAATAAAATAACCATTTAACCACTGAAAATGCCAAGAAATATTAATAGAATATTCTCAGCTTCCAGAACATGGCTGTATGCCCCACTCCTTATCACAAAACCTCTCATCTGGAGGGAACCACTACTCTGTCTTTTGTGATAACCATTTTTTTTAAGTTTTTCTGTATGGGTTTACTCCCTGTGTATGAATCCCTAAATTATATATTTAGTGTTGCCTATTTTAAACTTTGCATGATGAAATCATATTGTATATATTCTTTAGTGGTTTGCTTCTTAATATATTGTTTGAGATAGTCTTCCATGTTGTTACTGATGGCTGTAATTTGTTTGCTTTCGCATTTATTGTAGGAATATGCTCTTATTTATCTATTGTATTGTTGATGGACAGGGGTTGATTCCATTTGGGACCTGCGGTGGAACCAGGAGTGTTGGACCATTGTGTGTGTGTGTGTGTGTGTGTGTGTGTGTGTGTGCATCTTCAAACATATAAATACTGCCAAACTCTTTTCCAGAGTTGTTATACTCTCCAGCAATTTAAGAGCGTTGCCATTATATCACATCTTTGCTAACACTTTACATCTTTGACTTTTTAATTTTTGCTAATTTGTGTAGGTTTTTGTTAAAGCTTTAATCACCGAGTTTCCTTTTTGCCCACAGCTTGTCTGATCCCAGTGAAACAATCTCCTGTTAAGAAGAAAATCATCATCATCTTAGAGAATTTGGAAAAATCTTCATTATCTGAGTTATTGGGGGACTTTTTGGCACCTCTTGAAATTCGCAGCACTGAAAGCCCCTGTACTTTCCAGAAAGGTAACGATGGTAGAGAGACCACACTGAGAAGCTTCTGTGATATTCCGATCTTTCTGTTCCCCAGAGAACACGTTACATACTTCATGTTCGTCTTTAACCGATTTTAATTTGCATTTGCCCCCATAATAAGACTCGCTGAGGTTAGGCCATTGCTTTTGGTTTATTTTAGGAAACGGGATGTCTGAATGTTACTACTTCCACGAGAACTGCTTTCTGATGGGAACCATTGCCAAGGCCTGTCTGCAGGGCTCCGACTTGCTGGTGCAGCAGCACTTCCGCTGGGTGCAGCTGCGGTGGGATGGTGAGCCCATGCAGGGACTGCTGCAGAGGTTCCTAGGACGGAAGCTTGTAAATAAGGTACCAAACAGCAGCTGCAAGCTGTTGCCGGGAGAGCAGGGGTTTTGCATGTCAGGAGATCTGGGTTTGAGTTCAACCACTTACGGTGTGGCCTGGGCCAAGTCAAACTGTTAGATATTCAAGGGTTAAACAAGATAATGAATGTGAAACCTGTAACAGTTTCTGGACTATATTAAGTACAAGAAAAAATAAATAGGTTTTACTGTTGTTATTAATTGTTCTCAAGGAATCTTGCCAAGTTGTAAATGCTATGAAAGGTTTGATTAGAGAATCAATCCCTCTCCTTAAAGAAAACTTACTGCTTCCTTAGAGCTTTCAGAGCATTACACTTCCATTCAGGCAAGTTTTAATATAGGGCTGTTACACTACACTATGCCGAATATGAAAAAGTAGAATTCTATATCTTTTGGCACATTTTTTTCAAGAGTGATAATTTCTGGTGATTTTTCACAGAATAATGAAGTAGGTATTCTGGAGTCTCCCAAATAACAAAAGTAATTTACAGCTGACCAAATCCAACATATCATTATTTAATATTCTTAAATTGGGCTAATAGCTGAGTGTCAGGGTAGATTTGAAATAATAGAGCTCCATTTAGTAAGATTTTCTCATTTAATCCTGCAGGGTGGACCATATTGGAAGGACAGTGTCATCATTGTATCAGTGCAGTATTTTAAGCTGCAAATAACAAAATACCCCACTGCCAGCTGCTTCACAAAAAGAGCCCACACCCCATATAACCAGATGTCTTGTGGTGGGTGATCAGTACCGCAGGTCCCCAGTCTGCAGGAATCTCTTGACCTTCCCCTGAAGACCGCACCATGCCCTCATAGAAACACCTTCAAAGGCGGAAAGCAGGATGCAGCAAAGGATAAAAAGCTTCAGCTTCTTCAGTCTCCTCCTTATCAGGGAGGAAAGCACTTTTCCAGAAACTTCCAGTAACATAAGGCTTCCCTTTAATGTTTCATTAACCAGCCCACCCCTCAGTCCGAGACCATAGCCAGACCCACCTTCCCAAGACTGAAGCTCTTCACCAAGTCCTTTTACAAAGTTCTATGTCTGTCGTGTTAGTGTGTGAATATGCGTGCATGTGTGCTGGGGACAGGAAAAGCGGGGACTGGGGGGGAAAGTGTGAGATGGGAATGGCTTTTGGCAATTCAGTGATCGGTGCTGGCCACTGCTGATTTGAATTAATATCTGAAATTCCTAATTAGAGAAATCTTCTATCCCAAGTTATGTTAAAGTCCGTTGCCTGGCCATAAATAGATGCTCTTGGCTAAGGCACAGCGCTTGTATGATCTCCATGAGTAGGAGGAAAGGTCAGGTAAAGACAGTCATAGGTCTGTAGCTTTGCAAATTACTGATACTTCCATCACCTTCATCATTGCTAATATTTACATCTTGTTGCCAAAAATAATGCACATAAATGATCACAAAAGATCCCAGCTTCGATTCTGTAGGATTGGCACTATTTCAGGTAAAATGTATCTCCCTCCCCACCAGCTTTCTGATAAACACAGTTTGAAAAGGATTGATTTAGCTTATTTTGAAAGGAAAGTTCCAAGCTTCAAGCTCCACTCTGTTCTCCATTGTGTTTGAGAGTGGGGTGTGCTGCAAAGAATAGAAAGGGAGAAAAGGGCAATGCCTTTCATTTACCATGAAGCACTTCAAGTAGCTTAATAAAACCTTCCCCGGGGTAAGCGTACAATGGGAACAAATGATTACTGCAAAACATCAGAAATTGTGTAATGTCACAGAACCTAATCTTTGTGGGCACTTACAGAACACTGGCAATTGATCACAATCTCTTCGTCCAATTTTTTGCAGAGACATAAGAAAATAGACCTTTCAGGACAAAACAAGGCTTCCTACTAGTATATAATAAAAAATAATTATACTTTTCAGTAGGAAATGAGTATTCAATGATCATTCATTATAATATATGATCTCAGAATTCTTCCTGAAAAAATATCAAAGAAAGTGAGACATATATAATGGTTATTCCTTTTCTGAAGAGAAGGGAAATTGGTATCACATAACCCAGTGGTCAATGTAACAGAGCTGCTAGTATCACTGAATCACTCTTTTTTCTCCCTTGGCCACATTATTTCCTTCAGGTAGGACACACCAACATTCACAATTGTCCCCATTCTGAACATCATAATTACTTGGTAAAGCAAAGATTTATGTGACACTCCTTTCTTATAAAATACATTAATTACTATATCTGACTTCTAATTGAGGGATATTTTGCCTAATAGTAAATAAATCTTTGTCCTTGTGTGAACCCTCTATACCACCAAAAAGGGACTTGATTTTATAAAATACAATTCTAAAAAGAATTGCTCCCATTAGATTGTGTTATAGAGTATTACTTAAAATTTGCACATTTTAAATTTTGAAGACAAATTTCTTTGTGCTGACAGAAACTCTGTACATTTTGCTCATGTTAGCATTTTAGCTGACACCTTCCTTTTAGAGAAATTAAAATTTTTTACATTATCATAATACAAATTTAAACATGCCACAGATCCAGATATAGCAATTATATATTTATCACTTACTCAAAATATAAAATATTTAATGTCATTCTTATTAATTCAAAAACTTTTTTGGAATACCATTTGGAAGGCCCTATGAGGTACTCTGTATACATGTGAATGATTTCTTACAGAATTGATGTTTAAGAATTCATTCAAGTTTCTCCCTTCAACTGCTTACTAATCTATTTTGTGTTAATTTCTTGTAATCAGCTACAGGTCTGTATACTGTAGTCCACCTTAAACTACTCATATAACCAAATTCAACACGTCCTGCCCCCACGCCTAACTCCCAGCTTCCTTCCCCTTCTCGTTATCAGCTGTCCAGACTTAGAACTTCTCAGTCTGTTCATCCAGTCCATCAGTCAGAGCATTTTTGAAGTCCTCTGTGGCAGAGCAAGGAACACCTAGTACCGGGATCAAAGGACCTATAGCTATGGAAACTGATCATCCAAACACAGTGTGATGAGTACAACCGTAGACTTTTGTTTGAGATACATCAGAACAGTGTTAATTTTTTATTCAGTAAATATTTGCCACTGGCCTGGGGACTGTGGAAGAGGACAGGGGTTCTCCCCACCCTCATAGAGCTAGCGTTCACATGGAAAGACAGGCCTTTAGAAAGGATCCATCATTGTGGAGTGTTGGGACCTTGGAGGACAGTTTTTATTCCAGAGAGATTATTCAAGCACTATTTAAGATGTATTCAGTGTATTAGACTTGCACATCCAAATACCCAGTTTTCCCTCAAGCTTTTATCTTTCTATGTATAAATCTAGCAAAATTTAACAATCACCTTTGAAAGGACACTTATAACTTAGTTAATTAAATTCCCTTAAACAATTTAATTGGTCTTTAAAACTTTAATACATTTTCTTTTTAAGAACTTCTGTCTAACAAACAAATCTTCCCAAGTACTTAACACTTATAAAACCAGAAAATTAAGTTTATAAATCCATCAATTCAAATGTCCTGAATTTTTGTACCATTTCATAAACTTAGTAAAATTATCTTATCCCTTTTAACTTAAAATCACAACCCTAAATCAATAACTGAGTTACCATTTTAAAGTGGAAACGTGAGGCTATTCCATTACATGAAATTCTCTTAAAAGTATGTAAAAAATACCCAATGGATGATTATCCTTCATCCTAACCCAGAAAATAGCAATACAGGTTTGATTGTTTACTTTTAAATATACATAAACATCTATCCTTTACCCACTCACCACCACCTCCCCCAACACACACAAAATTTTTGCCATCCCAAGAACCCTGGGTTATTGTCCCATGAAAATTTTGGTTATTTCCATAACCTTGGTAAGGTATCCATATATATCAAAATATCACATTGCACACCATAAATATGCAATTTTTGTCAATTATGCCGTAATGAAAATAAACTGTAGCTCTAGCTTTGCCACCTATTACCTATGGAACCTTGGGCAAGATTATTTCTTTACACCTCAGTCTCCTGATACGTAAAATGGGGTAGAAATACCTGCCTCAGGCTTGTGGTGAAAATTAAATGAAAAAGGCCAGCACGGTGGCTCATGCCTGTAATCCTAGCACTCTGGGGGCCAAGACAGGAGGATTGCTTGAGCTCAGGAGTTTGAGACCAACCTGAGCAAGAGCAAGACCCCGACTCTACTAAAAATAGAAAAAATTAGGCCAGGCATGGTGGCTCACGCCTGTAATCCTAGCTCTCTGGAAGGCCGAGGCGGGCGGATTGTTTGAGCTCAGGAGTTCGAAACCAGCCTGAGCAAGAGCGAGACCCCGACTCTACTAAAAATAGAAAGAAATTAATCGGACAACTAAAAATATATAGAAAAAGTTAGCCGGGCATGGTGGCGCATGCCTGTAGTCCCAGCTACTCAGGAGGCTGAGGCAGGAGGATCGCTTGAGCCCAGGAGTTTGAGGTTGCTGTGAGCTAGGCTGATGCCACTGCACTCTAGCCTGGCTGACAAAACAAGACTCTGTCTCAAAAATTTGAGAAAAATGCTTATCACACTAACACGTTAACACACCTACTGTTAATAGTGTGTGTTATTAGCTATCCCTCATTCATCCACCCTAAGTAAGGTTCAGTCAGATCCAGCTAGATTTTTGTTTCATGAAGTTTCGTATTTTTAATTTTTGACTTCTAAAACCCAAAGGAAAAGAAGCATCATTCTAAACCAAGCCCTGTTCCACCTCCCGGTCTCTCTAGTTCAGAGGTCAGGTGCCCTCCCCGTGCGATCCTGTGTGCAAGACCATCGCCTGGGCTCTGTCTGTCTGGCGTCAGCTCAACTCCTGCCTGGCCCGCCTGGGCACACCTGAAGCACTTCTTGGGCCAAAGTATTTCCTGTCTTGTCCTATAGTCCCAGGACACGCCCAAGCAACAGTGAAGTAAGTGCCATTTCTCCTTATTTGCCTTCTTAAAGTAGAGCCATGGCAAGTCTGGGATGTCTGAGAGAGAGAATGCTGGCCAGGCTGCCTTCCCTCATCTCCTGTCCCCAACCCAGAGTGCCAGTGCTCTGCGCTGTCAGAGGATGACCACAACATCTCTGTTATGTAGTTCCTAAGGCAATTATATTCTTGCCAAGAGCTGGGTAGGACTTTATCTATTACAAAACTCTCATCAAAGCCATGTTTGCCTTGCTGTGCAGTGTCTCCTGAGTAATTTCTCAATGTGAGAAATTTTATCAAGGTTGGTGCAAAAGTAATTGCAGTTTTGCACCGTGAATTTTAAATCATTGTAACTAGGCTCAAACACACCTTTATTAATCAAAATTGGGAACCATTACAATCAACACATTATTGCCAACAACAAATACGTTTGTTTATCCTGTACCATAAAAATCCGTGCTTCGGGATTCGAGAAACTCTTGGAAAGCATTTTCTGCATCCTGCTGGTTGTGGAAGCGTTTTCCCTGCAAAAAGTTATCGAGATGCTTGAAGAAATGGTAGGTTGGCAAGAGGTCAGGCGCATAGGGTGGATGAAGCAAAACTTCGTAGCCCAACTAGTTCAACTTTTGAAGCATTATTTGTGCTACGTGCCCCATTGGTAGTGGTCGCGGAGAAGAATTGGGCCCTTTCTGTTGACCGATGCCAGCTGCAGGCACGGAAGTTTTCAGTGCATCACATGGATTTGCCAAGCCTACTTCTCAGATGTAATGGTTTCGCTGGGATTCAGAAAGCTGTAGTGGATGAGACCGGCAGCAGACCACCTAACAGTGACCATGACCTTTTTTTGGTGCAAGTTGGGTTTTGGGAAGTGCTTTGGAGCTTCTTAGTCCAACCACTGAGCTGGTCGTCACTGGTTGTCACATAAAATTCACTTTTCATTGCACATCACAATGCAATCGACAAATGGTTCTTCATTGCATACAAGAAGAGAAGATGACACTTCAAAACGATGAATTTTTTGATTTTCAGTCAGCTCATGAGGCACCCACTTAACGAGGTTTTTCACCTTTCCAATTTGCTTCAAATGCCAAACGACCATAGAATGTGGTCCACGTTGAGTTCTTTGGCAACTTCTCATGTAGTTGTAAGAGGATCAGCTTTGATGATGGCTCTTGATTGGTTATTGTCAACTCCCGATGGCCAGCCACTGCACTCCTCATCTTCAAGGCTCTTATCTCCTTTGCAAAACTTCTTGAACCACCACTGCACTGTATGTACATTAGCAGCTCCTCAGCCAAATGCACTGTTGATGTTGCGAGTTGTCTCCACTGCTTTCCAACCCATTTTGAACTCGAATAAGAAAATCGCTAAAATTTGCTTTTTGTCTAACATCATTTCCATAGTCTCAAATAAATATAAACAGCAAGTAATAAGTCATTAGCAAAAAAAAAAAAAAAAGAAATGCACATCAGAATAATGTATAACATAACCACATTTATTTAAGAATGTATTCCAAAAGTAAACGGTAAATTTCAATAATGCTAAAACTGCAATTACTTTTGCACCAACCTAATAGCACGGATTTTATGTACCTCCCTGCCCCTGCCCAAAATCCCTTCCTTCTGTTGATGAATTGAAAATCTTCCTCCATGATTGAGACTTATGTATAGTACTTACTATGTTTTCCTGGGAAGCAGCTTTTGACAACAGACATAGACATAATGCAGTTAATGAAATAGAAAATCAGCAAGAAATTGAAAGGAGGAAAAAAAGTGTCACCATCCAGCTTAGTAAGCGTTCTGTGATTAGCAGATTCGATTCTGCATTTTTCTGGTATTCTGGGCAGAAATATAATCCTGATCAGGAAACATTTGCCCTCTGCTCCAGAATAAGACACTTATCTGTCTTCCAAATCTGAAGAGAATCCAGAATCAAAGCTGACACAAGATGTGCAGAAATGCCACGGAGAATGGCATCCCAACAGCCGATTATCTTTACACCGTTAGCAATTTTATGAATAACTATAATTTTGACTCATGTCGTATAATACCAGAATTTTGTTTCTATTCCATGTTATAGTTTCGTTTTTTTTCTTGAATTGTGTATCACTAGATATTAACAGAGAAGCTTACAGTAGATGGATGCTTACCACCTGGGTAATAGTTTCTGACAGTTCTTTTAAGTTTTGTGCCAATATCTAATAGCTTTGAAAATTTTCCTGTCCTGGGAGATGTAGTTTTATTTCTACAGCCATTAATTACAGAACTTTTTAAATACTGCAACAAAGCTAATCTTTTTTGAAGGAATTTAATTGTCATTAAGTGCTCCAAATTTGGGCTAAACTCCCACTGTTTAGGGCCATTAATGCAAGGAGTCCACCTGAGTTGATAGCTGGTTGAATTTACTCTGTCTGTAGGACTCAGCCCACCCACATGCACAATGAGCCCTGGCCTTGGGGCAGGCATACTTAATTTGCCAGTAATTATAATGTATCCCAATTTCAGAAATATTAAAATACAATAGATGTATACCTTATTAAGGAAATGTGACAAGTAAGTTTAAGCTATTTGGACACAGACTTTTAGGAAATTGCATTTTATCCAGACTTCTTCAATCTTTACCTTCCTTTCCATGTATTTATTTATTCATGCATTCACTCACTTAGCAAACACGCAAGCATTGATTCATGCTATGTTTCTATAAATTTGTGAAAAAAATCATGTAAAGACTGTAAAAGTTCACAAATACAGAATTTTTCCATATCTTTATGTCAAATGCAGTAAGCTGGATTAAAAAAATGAAGCCTATGATATTTGTAGCCTTATTCAATAAACTAAAAGCAAAATAGCCTTTATATTAAGTTGTATTAAGCTGAGAACATTTTTTTTATGTCGTTCATGTATTAGATTTATAGATTTCTGTTTAATACCATGAAAGAGACATGTAAACAGTTTCATTTGAAATTACGTTGTATCTTTGAGGCAAATGCAAACTACTTTGGTATTAGATATTTTCACTTATTCCAAAACTACCCAAAAAAGGTAGCACATCTATAGAAATACTTGTGTTTTTTTACCCATGGTCTTCAGACCTGTCCTTTTGTAGAGTTGTGTGTAATTATTGAGAGGCCTGCTCTTAACTGATGAATCTGCCTCTCCCTTGCTAGGTGGATGTCTAAGCTGTGGAATGCAGTCATCGCACCCAGAGTTCAAGAAGCAATATTGTCAAGAGCCTCTGTGAAAAGACAACCTGGCTTTGGGCAGACAACCGCTAAAAAACACCCTAGCCAGGGACAGCAGGCTGTGGTTAAAGCTGCTCTCAGCATCTTGCTTAATAAAGCTGTGCTACATGGCTGTCCCCTCCCCAGAGCAGGTATGTTTCAGGGAGGAGGGGAAATTCACACCCTTATATAATACTGCTTGGAATTTGTTTTTTAGGAAGCATTCTTTTTTCTCTCTGTAACTAGAGAAATTAACATACGTTTCACAACATTGCGCCAGAACTGTTTTTAATTATTGGCTCAGGTTTAAATTCCAGACCTCCAGGTAAAGTTTGTGCTGATTCATAAAACCCCGGCTTGGGTAATTAAGCAGGTCCGTGCTTTTGAAGAGTCCGTATCTTTGGTAATTGAAAATATATTTTGCTTTACTCTGTGAAACTGCTGTGATTATCACTGCTGTGATTCGTATTGTTTCAGAGCTTGACCAGCATACAGCCGATTTCAAAGGAGGAAGTTTTCCTTTATCCTTGGTTTCAAATTATAACAGTTGTAGCAAGAAGAAAGAGAGTGGTGCCTGGAGAAAGGTGAACACCAGTCCTCGCAGGAAATCTGGCCGATTCTCTTCCCCCACCTGGAATAAGCCAGACCTGAGCAACGAAGGTAAGGGAGTGGGCGTGCCTAGGAGGAGGTGAGCACTCCTGATCCAGGGTCTGAATGCAAATGTGCTTTGATCTGTATCACTATGCATTCAGCAAAACAAAGTCCTAAGTATTTCAATGCACATTTTCATGCAATAAACATGCTATATAGTAGCTACATTTCCAAAAATATTTGGGAGCCTCTTACCTGAGAAATACCACTTTTATACTAGAATTCCAAAATTAAATTTATCTTGTGAATGGTCACTTGCTTTTCATTAATTTGTTTTTCTTGGTATCTAGAATTAAATTCACATAATAAAATCATTGCATTTGGCCATATTTCTCTCCTTTTGTGTTATTCCAAAGCCAACCTTATACATTAAAAAAAATATGTATAGAGACATATTTGATACCCATTTAAGGCCCACTTTATGAGTGAGTCAGTTTTACGTATTTCTTTTTCATATATGGTATATACCATGTGCCAGGTTCTATTCCAGGCACTGGAAATAGAGCAGAGGGGAAAAGCCCTGCCTTCGTAGAGTTCACATTC
Organism: Propithecus coquereli; assembly: GCF_000956105.1. Lineage (NCBI taxonomy): Eukaryota > Metazoa > Chordata > Mammalia > Primates > Indriidae > Propithecus > Propithecus coquereli. Next base: position 7,207,496 of record NW_012149729.1, read on the forward strand.
TAATAAATCATTAGACAGATTCCATATGATGGGACATCACATATGAAAAAGAAATAAATATATAAGTTTTCATTTTAACAAAGAAAATATAACACATCAATTCCTGATGTTAGACCTATGCTTTTTGGCACCAATAATAGGATAATCAGCAATTATACAAATTATAAATGTCCTTCCCAAAGGAAATCCAAATTTGAATAAGAAAAGATGTTTCCATCTCTCGTGCACTGTGGTCGTCTGATCTATGTAATTCATTTGCCTTTCCCTTCAAAGTATTTGTTTTGTGAAATTTTATGCCAACTTCATAACAGTGGGGTTTCCAGGTAAAATAATATGATGCCTAAAATCTTATATTTCTTAAAAAATTGCTTTCGGTCATGAATAGGTTTTCATACTTAAGTTGAAAGTTTGTATTTTATTAATTTTAATAAAATTTAATGTTTTTAACCATATGCTAGGGTTCTCTAAGTACTCTAAGTGCATGATAGCAAGTTGTGACCTTTTTTTTTTTGGTGATTAGTCACTCAACAAAATAAGAGTTTCCTTATACTTTTTTAAACATAAGTGTTATATATTGATAATAGTATGTTTTGATCACAAGAGCTTGTCATTACCTCCCAAAGTTGGAGTATTTGATTCAGGAAGTAGGAGTCACTGGACTTTAGTCCCCCCAATATAGTATCAGGACTCCCCAGATGACTTTCTGTAGCAAGGGTATACTTTTCCCTTGCTCTTAGCCCTTTCAGTGTACAAAAAAGCTCTAAGGTGATGACGATGATTATCTCCATTTACAGATAACAGAACTCAGGTTCAGAACCCCTTGGCCACCTCCTCTAAATCACCTGTCCTGGAAACATGGGTTTCTGCAATCTGTGTTTTTGTTTCTTGCAAGTTCAATGCTGTTTGTTTAGTCCATGCCAACTAATCTTGTGGCACTCAGATAACTGGACACCCATTGGGGCTCTTCACTATATCATTTGCAAGTTTGTTAGAATTTCTGTAGGGTTTAGGACCAACTTTCTTGAGCTAAATAATTGCCTAAACAGTAAGTGTTGCCAGTATATGCTTTAGAGTGACAAACAGAATCAATAAAATGAATGAATTTAAAATAATATTATGGAAATAAGTCTAAGTCAGAAAACTATACTATGCTAAATATAAAAAAGTTGAAATATAAATGATTTTAATTTCATTTATATTTTCATTCATTTTAGCATGTCAAATATTATATTCTTTGAAGCAAGAAACCTCTTTGAAAGATTAATAAAGCTATGCTACAGGAACCTACACTGACTTCAACATAGAGATTTATAAAATTTAAAAGCTAATTTTACAAAATACATAATTCATCATTTGGTCCATTGATGGCTTTTAACCAACTATATTCGGGTTGCTTTTGTTTTTTTGACATTGCTAGAAAAAAAAAAATACCAAAACTGGAATCCCTTTGTATGCAGATTACTGTGGAAGCTCATAAAATTTGGCAAAGACACAGCCCATTCCTTTCCTGACCTAAAACAGCAAGGCTGATGCTGTGGACCCCAGGCTCCTGGGGGCAGGGCCCAGGGCTGTGCATCTACGGTAACTAGTAGAAAGTCAGTGCTTCCAGACGATAGCAACAGAAGCGTGGGTAAAGAAACGCATACAGTGGTTTTTGATCACTTTTTAATGAGGATATATTCAATTTACTTTTTAAAAACATTCTTCAGAGAAAATTTGTGCCAGCAATATCAATGCAATTTTAGAATTCACTGAGAAGCAACTCAATGTGTTAATGCATTTACCAAATTTGGAGTATTGTAGAAATGGTTTGTAACCATGTTTTTCAAACCTTGACCATAACCCATAATGAGAAATACATTTCACATCATGACCGGTACACACACACCTGTGCATTTGTGTGTAAACAGATACAAGTCAATATGCTTATGGCAAGCAATACAGGCTATTTTCTATTCTGTTCTTTAAAAAATGGGTCATAATCTACAATTTGAAAAACATTGGTATGATTTGAAGTATTATTTTTTTAAATTCCATAACTCTTCATATACAATTTATATTCTCTTTTCTGTATAATGCAAAGCTATGTTAAATTTCTACAGAGCATGGCTAATGCCCACGCCCATTAACAGGTGCACACATGAAAAACCACACTTGATTACATAGTGACCTTAGAAGAAAACAAAGGTAGAGAAAGGGAAATTACCATCATCAAAAGGCAGGTGTTAAACTCCTCTTTCCATACTTTGGGGACAAGGACCTAAGGCAATAGGGACTTGACTAGTGAGAAGCTGTTGCTAAAAGCAAAGATGTGGATTCCTCGGTTGAGCCTCAGGTGCTGTGAGTGGTACTGAGCTCGGTCCTAAATGCACAGGAGGGAGCTGGTTACTCCCTGAGTGCAGAAGGCTGTGTCCAGCCCCAGTGCCCTGGGGAAGATCTCCTGGAGAGGTGGATATTAATCCAAAAACAGTATGAAAGTGCTGCAGAATCCATAGTCTGTTTCTTTTAAATAGAGTTCAGGATGCTCAGGGCCAATGACACACTCTATGGAAAATGACTACAATTTTTTTTCCACAGGTGTAAAAAATAAGACTATATCACAGCTGAATTGTAACAAGAACGCTTCTCTGTCAAAACAAAAGTAAGTTCCCCTTTCACATGTAACTCGTAGCAGACAGTAAAGATAAATCAAGTAACTTCAGTCACTATTTTAAATGTTCCATGTTCTCATTATTAGTTTGTACAATGAGATTCTTTAAGAGTAACTGATGTCATTCTAATGCTGGTATTAAACAGAAATCTAATAAATGAATGATATCTACAAAAAAGTTCCCGTAACTTAAATAACTTAATATAAAGCCTATTTTGTATTATTGAATAAGGCTAGAAATATTATAGGCTTCATTTTTTTAATCAAGTTTAATGCATTTGACATAAAGATATGGTAAAATCCTGTACTGGTGAACTTCTAGATGATTTTTTCCACAAATTTGTAGAAACATAGCATGACTTATTTTTAAGTGCTAAAGGTTTACAATGATAATTTATTTTCTTATGCTATTCTTAAGAAATTTTGATTGTTTCAGTTTATGAATTTTTTTGTTGATCAAAGAATAGAAACATCTGGGCAGTTTGTAAATAGGTCCCCATTGTAGCCCAATAAATGTGTGCCCTGTCACTTGGCAGGTAATATTTAGCATCCAGGACCCTGGTTCACAGCATTATGGAAGATGGGAGGGTGAAGAGAGAGAAAGGAAACTACTTTCTGCCAGGCCCACTGTGAGATCTGTTATATACAATAGCTTACATCACTTTCCCAATAACCCTATAATATAGATATAAGGATTTTTTTTTTTTATTTCAGGGTATTATGAGGGTACAAACATGGTTACACTTTATGTCTTTGCCTCACCCAAGTGAGGGTTAAAGGCATGCCCTTCCCCCCTACAATGCTCCCCATGTCCTTTAGTTGCAGGTTTACCCCCCGTCCCCCTAATCCCTGGAGAGTATTACTGCCATGTGAGCCCCCTAGTGTTCATCAGTTAGTACCAATTCGATGGCAAGTACAACTGGAGCCCATTCTTCCGATCTTGTGGTACCTCTGCAAATTCGATATAAGGATTCTTTACAGAGAAGGGAACGGTGGAGATGTTAGGAGAAAAAAATAAAAAGGAAACCCAACACCCATGGCCATATTGCTAGCAAGTGGTACGGCCCAGTTTGAAATTTGTATTTGTTCCCTTATATCACACTGTCCCCAATACCACAATGTATAGCATCTTAGTTTTTTATCTGTCCTTGGAGAAAGAAGAAAAGTGAAGAATAAGGAGATTAGAATGTTGTAAGTGAAAGTGGATTTCTTTGTGAAATAAAATTTTATCCTATTAAGAATTTTGAGTGGGAGTTATCAAAATCCCATGGAGATTTCTTACCTTAGTATTCTAATCATTCAGGCTATGGGAGTGGGTTGTTGCATTAAATGACATTTATGAAATACTTAGAAGGATATTATAAACTCTTTCCCTACCCCACGCCAAATCCCAAAAAAGGTACAGTGTCTAGATTTCCATATTGGGAATTGCTCTCACTTTGAAAAACTTTTCCCAAACTTTGTGTTAGGTCTTTAGAGAATGATCTATCATTGATGTTGAATCTGGATCAGAGACTGTCTCTGGGTTCGGATGATGAAGCAGATCTTGTCAAGGAACTGCAGAGTATGTGCTCCAGCAAATCTGAATCCGACATAAGCAAGGTGAGCAGTACAAATGAGTGGGGGCTTGGAACGCTCTACCCAACAGCAGAGAGACTTTGGAGCCACATATTCTCTAAAAGAAATTCATTATTGAATAGTATGGTTAATTCTCCAAATCAAACCATCCCTCATATTGCTTAAAAAAGCCATTTTCTTCTGTCATAGTATTTATACAATAAGGGAGCTCTATTTAGTAAAGCCAGCTTTTCCAAACTCCTTTAAAAGACCTGAAGTTAAACTCGTATGTTAATTGTGCTAGCACAAATCTCACCAATAGGTTTGAGCAGCGTTTTATATAAAACTAAATTTGAGTTTCCTCAAACTTTTTTCCTTGTCGTATTCCTAACTTTGGCACGTAAGTCATCTTTCAGTAAGAGGGAATCTCGACAAGCCTCACAGCAGGCTCCTGTTTCAGACAGCAACAATAACTTTCTTTACAAATAATAATGCATATCAGCATAGTGTTTAAGCTGTGACATCTGAGATCCAAATATGGAAACCAGTGACCCAAAATCTCAAAGAAAGTATAAACAACATCAAGTTGAACCTGTTTTGGCATGCTGGTACCTGCAGCAAGTTTCACCGAGCTTCCTGATAAATGTCTCTTATCTGAAAGGGAACAGAAGATAGTTATATAACTTGCTCAGGTTCCACTGAAAGCTTCCACTATTTCATTGGAATAGTAATAATTTCTAGGACAAAGGAGAATTGACTACCTTATTTAACCTTGCTGGAAACGAATTGAAATACTTATCCACTGGAAAAATAAGGTGTTGATTAAAATTTTGCACATTTTATATCCTTTCTTTACTTGCCCAGTGACTTTTTTCCCATAGAGTTCTTCTGGTCATCTTTTGACTTTTTAAATAGATTGTTTTCCCTTAGAGGCTATTTCTCATGTATTTACTGTCGGTTTTATAGGAAGGCTTCAAAACTTTCATGGGAGCAGCTCAGGATTTGAGGGTCGAGGGTAACGCTTCTGCTGTAGGTTCTCCACCGTGACATGTACCTGTGCAGACATGACTTGACCAATGTACATTTTCCAGATTGCTGATTCCAGGGATGATTTAAGGACGTTTAATGGTTCAGGAAACAACCCTGCATTTTCAGCAACTGTTCATAATCCAAGAATGCCAGTGTCACAAAAGGTAAGTACCCCTTTCTCCCCAAGGGACGAGGAAGGATTGTTATAGAATTGACTTCACAAAACTTTCAGTGTGAATCACAAAGTTATTTTTAAACCACACCTAGGAAATGAGAAATAGGATAAAGATAAAAATATTCATTGGGTAATCAAGATTAGAAAAATCACTGTTTCGGTATTAATAATATCTTGAAAGAATGACATAGAAAAGCACTACCTTTTTTTCCTTCTAGTGGATGCCTAAAATTTTACTCCAAAAATGTGGATGTCTTTTGAGAAGATCTCCGTTTGTTTTCATTCTTGTATGCCAAAACTGGAAATACAGTAGTCCCCCCTTATCCTTAGGGGATATGATCCAAGCGCTTCCAGTAGATGCCCAAAACCACAGATAGTTATCAAAAAAACATAGCATGTAGGGTTTGGTACTAAGAGGGCTCCTAAATGACTAACAGGCAAGTAGCATAGAAAAGTTGAACAAAGAGATGAGTCATTTCTCAGGTGGGACAGAGCAGGATGGCATGAGATTTCATTCATCATGCTACTCAGAATGGCCCACAATTTAAAACTTATGAATTGTTTCCGGAATTTTCCATTTAATATTTTTAAACTGTGGGTAACTGAAATCGCAGAAAACAAAACTGTGGATAAGGGAGTACTACTGAAATGCAACCCCTGTCGTATTGGCTGTTCCATTTTAAAATGTATTTTTCATTTGAAAACTTACGATTTCTTGTACTTTGGAAAATGGAAGTAATTACAGCAAAGGGCTGAGTGGTAACAAAGACCTTTTAACACAAACTTCATTTCAGTTTCCTAACTTGCCATAACAGGCATTATGTTTTAGTTAGCGACTTTCCGTTAAAAACAAGTCTGAAAGGCAAACAGAAGAGCCAGGATTCCAACAGACTTCATTAACCTCTTGAAATAGCTTCCCTGACTGCAGTGTGGCACCATAATGGATTGGTTAATAAATGGCAAGAGATGGCCTGGCATGGCATTCTTGGGTGAACAGAAACAATAAAACAACTTCTTACCCACTAGTTAGTTTGTGAGCATACAGATGTCATAGAGGCACTTAGTAAGGTGTGGTTTGTTCACTAGCCATGTCAATTGATTGCCCTTCACATCCTGTTCTCATCTACTCCGGGTGGCTTACAAAGACCTGTGTGGGTGGCAGGGTGGGGTGCAGAGAACAGGGTTATAAAATGAGCACTCTCAGACTATTGAACTCTTACTCTTATCTGATCACCTGGCAGCGCTGGGCCCTGCTCCCCCACTGCCTTGTGAGGTTTCGGTCCTAGCTAGCTACATGTGCAGCTACATGAGCCGTGTGCGCTGGAGGAAGCAGGTGGGGGTTCTCAGGGCTGGGTCCCCTAATACAAATTCCATAACTTGACGCCCTGGGAAGAAGAGCATGCTTTCAAGCTCACTCTATCATAGTATCTGCCTTCCCGACACTCCCGTCCCCAACTGGGAACAGTTTAGAAGCCTAGCAAAATCTGGAAAGCATTTAAGGGAAGATGACCTAAGGAAGTGACCTTGGGTCACTGTGGAACATTCTGGTCAGAAAATACTTTGTTCAGGGGCTGTCCCTGAAGCCTTGACTCATTGCCTGTGTCTGATGGCCCGTCCTGAGCTAGGGTTGCTTGGAGGCCAGAGCACATTTCTGGGGCCTCCGGGACCCAAGAGTTTAGGATTCCTGTGGTCAGTGGAAGGCGTCAGGAAGGTCTGGTGTGAGGGACAGTGAGCCACCTCTGTACAGGGACATTTTTATTCACTTTCCTGTATAAAAATATTTTTACTGGTAGAGACTGGCTGCTGTTGTTTAAATGTCTAATGGAAAAATATTTTGGTACCCCCACCTGTTACATGACCAGATTGGGTTGCTACAATAGGGTACTGTCCACAAACAGTAGTACTGAATGTCAGATAAGCTCTGGCAGCTTAGGGCAGCTTTGTTTTAAAACAGAACTTTAAAAAGTGTGCCCTTTTATATGACCTGGCTCTTACCAAAGAACTATGGGATTTTTTAAATGTGCAATTTGAAGTGGGGCTTAGGACAGCTGCCTCCTGCTCTTCTATTTCTTCGTCCTCTGGACATTTGGAAGATGTTTTTCTCAGGACCTGCCAGCAGAGGGCAGAGTGGCACTCCTTTGGCTCCCTGCTGGAAGCTTGGCAGGCTCATTCCTTTTCTATCCTTCTCGTTACTCAACTGGCATTTCTTGGTTAGATGCTTACTTACTTCTGTTATCAGGAAGTAACTCCCTTTAAAGGTAAGAGCTCTCTGGGTTAGCGTGAAATCACTTTCACCTTTGGGCCAGAAGGCTGGCTGTGCTTCCATCACTGAGGGGCCTTGCAACCACCATTATCTATTAGAAAACGAGTAAATTATCGTCCTTATCAGCATTTGCCACAATATAACTTCTTACAGCTCTACCAGTAGGGGAACATAATGGGGTTATTAATCAAGGGGCATGTTAGCCAGCCTAACAACAAATATACACACATACTTAAATCATCAATAGAGCACTACTAATCAATATTTTTTCCTTGCATGTAAATGCACACTAATCCGCCTAAAGCAAAAGTTCCTGTCTTTGGTTGCATGATGAAATCCACTTGAGGATTTGTGCCTGGGCTCTGGCTCTAGAGGTTCTGATGTAATTAATCTGAGGTGTAGCCTGGACACTGGGTGTTTTAAAGCTCCCTGATGCTGCTCTTGTGGAGCTGGGGCTGAGATCCGCTGCTCTAAAACATAGCTCTGATCTGTCCTCCTCACAGCTTTCTTTCCAAGTGTGTCTTTAGAGGGATTGATACACCTTCACATAACCTGTTTTTACATGTATCTTGTTACATGCAGTTTACTATTCCCACACCTCCCTGTGTCTGTCTCTTCACCCTTCCTCCTGCCTAGAACACTCTCATCACCCACGTCCTATACATCTACACACCCACCTCCACTGCCATCTTCCCTACACTTTCCTTTTCTCCCTGCACCCTACTTCCCCAGCCAGAGGAATTGTGGTACCCTTCTAGCCTCTGGTAGATGCTTATTACTGAATGATTTGCACTGATTCTAACAATAATTCTTTAAAGCTAAATAACGACAATGTACCTAGCACAGTGCTTTTCTATACAAATTAGAGTTTTTCTTTGAATTTAACATGCACAGCAATATCTATAGTAACTTTTTAATACAGAGAGCTTTTGAATTTTAGCCCAGAAAGCATTAAACACTGTTAACCCTCCTATTCCAAAATTCTGGTACATCTTAGCTTTGGAGAAGATACCTCAAAACCTGTGCTTGGCTTCCAGGGTGCCAGGAACATCACTCTTTCGTGCAGGACACTGGGCTTTGGTCACTTGCTCTATAATTACTGTGGCCCACACTAAGCCCAAGTGATGTTCCATGTTCTCATCATACCTCCTCATATCCTATCCTATCCTCACCCCCGCCCCCAGCTACCCAACTCCATTTTTTTGCTGTTGCGAGTGCTTCTTGGCACCTCATTTCACGTGGACATTTCCTGCCTCAGATTGTGAGGATGCACCACCACCCTGCCCCCCTTGCCTCCTTGCAAAGGGACAGACTCCACTGTGTGTGTCTCCTTTCCTCCCTCTGGGCCTTGGCCCTAACCCTGTGGATTGCCAGAGGGAGTTCAGTAATAGTGGCAAGATTATTTATAGTTAAATCAGCCCACCTCCATAGATTCTGTATGCCAACTAGCTGTTATTATTTTAGAACATGCCATGCTTTCTGAATACTATGTATATACGTTGAATTTATATATATTGAATTTGCCAGTATTTTAGACCAAATTACGAGTTGAAATTGGCCTTCCTAGGCCCATGACTAAAGTCCCATTTTATAGACTTAAAAAGTAATTTCTTGTAAGGAGAAATGGATTATGGTGCCTGTACTGAGGTTTTAGTTATGTCTCGGCATATGACTAACCAACTCATAAGAAGCAATTTCTCATTCTGGTAACTTGACAGCGTAAGTGTCTCTGCAAAATAAAAGTAGAACATACTAAGCAGATTGTGATTTTCTTTTATTTTTCTATTCATCCTTTACCTACTATGAAGTACAAATGGAGGTGACAAGGACCGGCTAGGATATGTATGTCCTAACCATCTTTCCTGTGCTTCCTGCATGCAGCTGGTCTTTGTTTCATGATTCCCCAAAGAGGAAACTTGTCAGAAAGCTGTTGTCTTCTTAAGCCAGACTTTTGCAGCCTCACCTTCTTTCTTTCCTTTCCCCTGCCAATGCATGTGTTCAGGACCCTATATTTGTCCCCTCTTTATTCTTCATTTATTACATAAAAGCATTGAAACCTCTAGCCAAATGTATACTAGAGTTGCACAGCTATCGCACCATTTAAGCATGCTTAGGAATTTGGGACCAGTTCTGCAGTTAATGAAGATTTAAATGATCCCCTTCCTTTGCACCAACACAGCCATAATTCTCTGCCCATTTTGCAGGCAACATTGGATCAGGTCGGGGAGAGAGTAGTGGTGTTAAAGATAACCTGCCCAATTTACTGGGAGAATAGCATTAATCACTAAGGAGACAAGAGGAAAGCTTTTAGAACTGGGTGGGAATGAGGGAATATGACAATTTCAGTTTTAGAAAAATTGAGTTTGAAGTGCCAGCTAGACACAGAGGTGAATTAAGTCAATTAGTGGAAGTGCAGTTCTCAAAAGCAGGAGATAAATGAGGGCTAAAGATAGATAATTGAAACACTCAGAATGGGCAGAAAGGAAAGGTCATCAACGGTGTGAACAGAGAGGGCAAAGAGCACTATTGCCACTGAACATATCAGTGGAGAAGAAGGATATTGTGGAGTTAAGCTAGGGGTCGTCGACTTTGGCTGCACATCAGAATCATGCAGGAGATTTTTAAGAACCTGTGTCTGTGCCACACCCCAGAACAACTAAACCTGAATCTCTAGGGATGAGGCCTAATCCATGGTTTTTAAAGTTCCCCACATGATTCCAATGTTGTGGCCATAGGTAACAACCACCGTTTTAAGAAGACACCCAGGAGAATGCAACTGCCAGCCAAAATGTCACTTTCCATCAAAGCCGTATTACATATTTTGCCTAGTTTTAGGCAAAAATCTCATGTTTGTTAGTTTGCAGAATTTAATACAATATAGTGGAAAATACCTTGAGTGAAAATCAGGAGACCGGAGGTCTTGTCCCAGCCTCATCGACAAAATGGGAGACGTGGACCAGGTGCTCATAAGAGTTCTGAAACACTAGAAAAATGAGAAGATGCAGTTACCAAGTACAGAAGATCTTGAGCCCACCGAATCCTAGGCAGGAGCCTTAATTCACTAGAATGTAAGCTTCTCTAGAGCAGGAATGTTTCTCAGATGTTGTTCTCCTATATGCCAGGCAAGTAGAACAGTGCTTATCTTGTAGCAAATGCTCAAAAAATATTTGTTGATTATTAATTGTCCTTTTTTTTCATTTTTTTAAATATCTAAAAGTAGAAAGCAGAAAAGCTAGGTAACTTATCCAAGGTGACATGGTTTAGGTGTAGAGCTGCCTACGGAGAGTTGGTTGAACTAGTCCAACTTGGTGCTCTCCTCATGCCCAGCATTTCATGAAGTTCCTGTTGGTAAGAGAGCTCAGACTCATTAGCACTTGATTCACTGTCTACTGCATTTAGGAGTTTTGTAATACCAGGAACGGCCTAATGAAAATCAAGCAGTAGGTTTATTTCTCATGAAAACCTGGGTTGAGAGAGAAACTCCTGGGTGTTTGCTCCGAGATAGGAAGGAGGAAGATTTGGGGCTGGTAACAGTGATAAACTTGTTTGGCTTCTCTTTTCTCACAGGAGATCAGTCCTCTCAGCAGCCACCAAACTACCGAATGCAGCAACAATAAATCAAAGACTGAGCCGGGTGTTTCAAGAGTTAAATCTTTTCTTCCTGTTCCTAGAAGTAAAGTCACCCAGTGTTCCCAGAACACCAAAAGAAGCAGCAGCAGCAGTAATACAAGGCAAATAGAAATCAACAACAACTCAAAAGAAGAGAATTGGAACTTACACAAAAATGAACACATAGAAAAACTTAACCAATAGGCCTGCCTACGATATTCTCACTATTAACTTCTGTGTGTGTCACACAGAAACCATGGACAACACAATACCAATTCCTTTAAATGAATAAAATGTTTTCACTGTAATATAAAGTATGAGTGCGGGACCACTATTCAATTTTTTTGTAAAGAATGTATTTATAACCAACATTTTTGTTGCTTTATTTTTTTTTTAATTCTGTAGGATTCAACTTCAGTACCAAGAAGTTATGCCAACTTTTCAAATAGTTTTCTAATAGAAAAATTGTAATAGTTTTAAATCAACATGTTCAGGGGTAATAAATCAGAACTGTGTACTGTATATGTATATATATGTACAAATGTAGGTATATTTAAGGACGTCCACAAATCATATTGCATACTACATGTTATAAAATGTATACAACATTGGCTTAGATAACATTTTCCATTTTAAAATGGAGATTATAATTTTGTGTTCATTTGATGGGGAATGACTAGAATGGGGCAATAACAAATCATTTCTAAACAGTTATTTTCCATTAAAAGCCATATTAAGTATTTTGCCTGTTAAATTCTAGTTTTATGTTTTAAATCTTTTAGTGGTTACATTGCCAGTTGGTTGCATCATGTATATATTTATGCTTATGAGTTTGCATTATGCGTCCTGTAAAATATGAAATTATAATGCAATAAAAGTGTTATCTTTCTTACAAAAGTTTTGTACTTAAGTAGATATTTAAAGATACCTGTATAAATGCTTCAATAAATTCAAAGTTAATTCCCTCTTCAATAACAGCCTTGCGGCTTAATTAAGCACTTAATTATTTGCTGTGGGGCATGAGGCACATTACTTAATCTTTTTTGACTCAATTACCTCAGTAGAAAGATAAAGGATCTCAACAACCCTACAGGCTACTCATGAGCATTAAATGAGATAACACAGTAAATCATTCCTATTTGCCTCATTCATTCCTAAAATTAGTGAATCAATATCCCAGAACTTCTTGTGGCATTCTATATAAACCAAATATTAATAGATCTGAAGGGGGAGAGAGAGAGAGATACAATAATAGTAGGGGACTTCAATATCCTACTTTCAACAAAAGGCAGATCATCCAGGCAAAATCAGTAAGAAAATATTGGATTTAAACTACACTTTAGACCAAATGGACTTAACACACATACATAGAACATCTCATCCAGCACCAGGAATATACATTTTTAAGCACACATGGAACATTTTCCAAGATAAGTCATTATTAAGCCACAAAACAAGTCTTAAGAGGATTGAAATCATATCAAATATCTTTTCTGACCCAATGGTTTGAAACTAGAAATCAATAGCAAGAGAAATTTCAGAAAATTCATAAATGCATGTAAATTAAACCACATGCTCCTGAATAACCAATGGATCAATGAAGAAATTAAAAGGCAACTTAAAAAATATCTTCAAACAAAGTTGGAAACACAACATACCAAAACTTATGGGATGCAGCAAAAGCAGTTCTAAGAGGAGAAAGTTTATAGCAACAAATGTCTACGTTAAAAAAAAAAGAAAGAAAGATCCCAAATAACCTACATGTCACACCTCAAGGAACTAGAAAAACAAGAACTAAGCCCAAAGTTAGTAGAAAAAGGGAATAAAAATCAGAAAATTTTTAAAAAATTTACAGCATTCCAACATCTTTTCAGATTGTACTAATTCACAAATACTGGCAGCTATATTATGAGCATCAGATTTTAAACTGTGTATGAAACAATGATAGACATGTCTAAATGAAAATTAATAACCATGAAACACATTAGCAATTTTCAATTTTATTTTAGCTTACATGAGTTTCTCCAAAATAGACTAATATATTTTACAGTTGCTCATATAAAAGAACAAGTAGACTTTATAAAAGCCAATTAGTAAAAGTAGCCAACTTTGATAGACAAGGTCAATTTTTACAACTACAATATTTTTTCCTGTGCAGTTAATCCTTAATGAAAATTAAATTCGATGTAGTAGCCCTAGGCATCACTTTATTTAGACATCTGTTCCAAATAACTATGACCCCATTACAGAAACTTCACTTTCTGAAGTTATGTGATGCTTTCTAAATTCTATCTCATTCCTTTGCAAGATCATTTTTCTCAAAGAACATACTACAGGTGTCAAAGGAATAAATTAGTGAGTAGATACCCTCTATTAGTCTGGTTTTGACCAGGAATAAATATGTTTCATGGTGGACAAAAATGTCTATTGAGTGTTAAGAGAAAGGATTATGGAAAATACACTGAGAAGAAATATGCAGAGTTCCATTCCCATATCTATCTAGTCTGTCTTTATTAGTGACAACAACACCCAAACATCAGAAATCATGAGCTCAGGCTCTGGTCACAAAGTTATCTAAGGTGGCACTTAACATCTCTGGCCTTCAGTGTCCTCATGGGAAAAATTAAAACATTATTCTGCTTTCCAAGAAGAAAAACAATGGAAAATCAGAAATCCTGACAGCTGTTCCTGTACATTCTGATACCTTAAAAAGAGTATCAGCTAAACATATGCCATAAAAGTTATTCAGGTTGTATTTTAAGGAAATCAAGAATGCATTTCTCCTGAGCTAATTCAAATGCTCATGTCTGTTCAGAGTGACTTTAAACCTTATTTATTCATTAAGGTAATATTGTGCTAGGAGCTAGCAATAAAGCATTAAGACTTGCCAGGCACCTCCCATCTGGGAGTTTACATCCTATTATGCTGAGACAGTAGCTAAATGAAGAAGCAAATAAAGCAAGATAATTTCCAATCTTGTATGTTCTTTAAGGGAAGTCAGTAGAGTGATGTGCTAGAGAGCACTTGGGGAAGATTATGGAGGAAGGATTACTTTAGGGCTAAATGGTTTGAAGTAGGCTCTGCAAGGACCTAACATTCACTCTGATGCCTGAAGGATGAACGGGATCAAGGTACGCAGGGGCCATGGGGAAATAGCACTAGCAACTGTTCTTACGGAAAACTAGAAAGATGGGATTACATTAAATTTAAAAGCTTCTACACAGCAAAGGAAACAACAGAGTGAAGAAATAACTTATAGAATAAAAGAAAATCTTTGTAATCCACACACATCTGATAAGGAGTTAATATCTAAAATATATAAGGAACTCAATAGCAAGAGAACCACAAAATTTAAAAATGGGCT
>NW_012149729.1:7233284-7234421 GCF_000956105.1 Propithecus coquereli
AAGAGTTATATATTTTTTAAAAAAACAGAACTCCTGTAAATGAAAAATTCACTCATTGAAATACAAAACACAGTGTTAAATTTTAAGCATTGATTAAACCAAGCAGAATAAAGAATTTCAGAGCTTGAAGACAACTCTTTCAAATTAACTCAGTGAAAAATAAAGAATAAGAAAGAGGAATGAACAAAGTCTGCAAGAAATATGGTGTTATGTAAAATGGTGAAATATAAGAATCATATGCACCCCTGAGGGTGAAGAAGAAAAAGCACAAGGCCTGGAAAAGCTATTTGAGGGAGTAATCAAGGAAAATTGTCCTGCTCTTGCTAGAGATTTAGACACCCAGACACAAGAAGCTCAGTGAGCACACGGAAGATTCATTGCAAAAAAGGGAATCACCAAGACAAATAGTCATCGGTCTGGCTAAAGTCAACATTAAGGAGGATCTCCTATGAGCCATGAGGTGAAAACATCAAGTAATTTACAAAGGAAAACCCATCAGACAACAAGCAGACTTCTCAAGAGAAACCTTACAGGCCAGAAAAGAACAGGGTCCTATCTTTAATCTCCTTAAACAGAGTAACTGCCAGCTAAGAATTTTGAATCCTGCTATGATAGGTTTCATAAATGAAAGAGAAATGAAGTCTTTCCCAGACAAGCAAACACTAAGGGAATTTGTTACTACTAGACCTGCCCTACAGGAAATGCTTAAAAGTGCATTATCCATGCAATAGCACAATAGATACCAACCAGTATAAAAACAGCCAAAAGTTATAGCTCACAGCTCTTATAAAACAATAGCACAAGAGGGCAAATAAAACAGTGTCATCCAACGTGGTGAACAGAATAGCATCCCACATATCAATACTAACACTCAACAGGAACAGTCTGAATGGCCCTCTTAAAAGACAGACTGGCTGAATTGATGAAAAACATAACCCAAATATTTTCTGTGTCCAAAAAACACATCTAAACCACAAGGACTCACACAGACTTAGGCAATGGGATGGAGAAAAACATTGCATGCAAATGAAAACCAAATGCAAGCAGGTGTAGCCATTCTCATGTCAAATAAAATAGACTTTAAATCAACAATGGTAAAAAAAAAAAAAAAAAGGACAAAGATGGTCAATATATAAT
>NW_012149729.1:7234471-7237549 GCF_000956105.1 Propithecus coquereli
GGGGGAAGATGGGGTCTTCCTATGTTGCCTAGGCTGGTCTTGAACTCCTAGCCTCAAGCAATCCTCCTGACTCAGCCTCCCAAAGAGCTGGGATTACAGGCATGAAGCACCATGCCCAGCCAATGAAAACTCATTTCTGACATTACACTAATTAACAAACTCTCTAATGTCAATCAATGATAAAGTTAGAGAAGTACTTGTGGAGCTGCCTCTGTATTTTCCTTTGGAATGCTAGCTGAACATTCCTAGGGCATGGATTTTTGATTAGGATAACTTCCTGAACCAGGAACTACTAAGTGACAAAATCTTAAAAGTAGCCAGAGGAAAAAAAGGCATATTACAAACAGATAAAAACCACCACAGACTTGTCAGAAAATATATTCTGCAAAAAAAAAAAAAAGTGATATTTCTAAAGTGTGGAAAGAAAAACACTGTCAACCTAAGAATTCTATATCTGCAGAGGGAGACAAGATGGCTGATTAGAGATATCAGTTGCCAAATCATCTCAAAAAGAAGGAAAAGCTTTAGATGAAAAAAAAATCATAGCTTAGGTGTAATTCTGAGGGAAAAGTGCTAGAATCTAACAGAGATTCTATGGGAAGAAGTTCCAGAGAAGGAGGAGGAGGAGCAAGATTTCAGCAGGAATAAACCCCCAAAAAATGTGGAGTCCTGCAGTTTTGTTTCTCCTCCCCCTAAAGCTCTGGTAGTCAGTAGACTCCTGAGCTGCCAAAGAGCTTCTCTACCCTCACAAGCCCAAAAGCTGATGACACCATTGAATTGAGAGCTTTCTGTAAACAAAGAACCAGGCTGCCAGCCCCTTCAGGGTCAGTCCATATCGACACAGACTGGAGCCCAGGCAGTGGGCGCCATACTGCTTCTCCACCTATTGTGTGCCTTTATCCTCCCCAGGGAGCTTCAGCCCTCCTTCAGTTTTCATGTCACTGGTCCCCACACAAACATTTCCCAACTCCTGCTCAGACCGCGGTGGCTACAGGGGGCTGAAGGGTTCTGGATGATCTGTGTGACCCCAGAGCTTGGACATTCTGGGCAGGCTGCCTTCAGGGGAGAGTGACAAAGGGGACCAGAGTGCCAGCTCTCCTCCATTCAGATTCTTTTTCTCCCCCTCTCATCCTCTGCTCATTGCTGCCAAGTGGCTTGGGTGCCCCAAGGAACAATCAAGCAGGGGCTCTCAGGAGAGACTGCTTCCCCTCTGTTGGCATGCCCACCACATCAAGGCTTCCACAGAGAGTGGGGCTCACGCCTTTCCACTTAAGGACCTGCAGTAGACCTAGGGGAGCTTGGACTGTGAGCTTCCTGCTCACCAGCATGCCATGGTGCTGCTCACCTGGCTGCTCCAGCAGAGCGGGGCACACTCCAAAGTGGAGGGACACCAAACCTGCCTGAGCACTCCATGGGCAACTCAAGACCAGCATGCTTCTTCCCAGCATGGCCAGGGATTGAAGTTGGAAGACCTAAGGACAAGACTTCAGGCCAGATCTCGTACCCCTAGGACTCAATCATGTTGCTCCAGGGCACAGAGGGGAGATTTGTGAACTAATCTCAGGAGGCGAGGGAGCCCATATGGGCAGAACCGAGAGGAAAGCGCAGTGTGGGTCCCAGCACTGTACACTCACGAAGCACCCCTCCCCCACAAAGGAAAGCCACACTTTCAGTCTGGGGCAGGATCCTGGGCAGGGAAGCTCCAGTCCACCGTACCATTGCCTTTGAGCTCAGCTAGTTTGGGCTGCTGTTTGTGGCCAGATACTGGAAGGAGATCTGTGGGGCAGGGAAGAGGGAGAAGAGCAAAATGCACTCCCAACAGCCAGTCTGTGAATCCCAGATGGCCCCTCCCCCATAAGCAGACCTTCTGTCTTGGTGGGACTGCTCCAGCCCTTCCATGGTGGCTTTTCCCAGTGGCCTGGGAGTGGACCCCCAACACCAGCCGAGACAGCTCTTGTGCCTGCCTTTGTGGAACCTGAAGGCAGCCTTGCCTGGCCCAGCCCTGCCCAGCCTCACTCCTCCACCCATTTTAGCTGTGGTGGAAAATAAAAAGTCCCCTGGAAGCTCCAGGGCCCTACCCACTGCCTGGGACATCTGAGTATTTCTCTTGATCAACTAGAGCCAGTTACAGGCCCCCAGAAACACCACTGCAGCTGGTTCTTTCCTGCAGGTGCCACCTACTATCAGGGAGGACAATTTATACAGCTTGTTACAGCATTTACTGATTCAATCATACAAGGCATGACTGGCTCTTACCCACAAGTACCACCTACTGTCTCAGTGTTAAACTTGGCATCCCAATATAATTCACACTGTCAAGAAGATCACAGGGCTGGGTAAAGAGAAAGGATTTTCATTTTCCCTTGTCAACAAGAGACAGAGAATCTGCCCACACACATAGCTTACCACCACTACAGCCTACAAATAACTAGCAAGTGAGAAAACCACCACATTAAGGATATCTGTAACCAAAGTTTCCATCCAGAACCTAGATCACCATCAAAGCACCTACAAGCAAGGCCAAAGATCTTTACCCAACATATGCTATAGACACATCATTAAGAGTGAGGGGGAAAAAGAAGCCCCTTCTAAACAAAAGAACATCCAAAAACAAGACGTGATAGCTACTCCAGATAAGAAGGAATCAGCACAAAAACTCTGGAAGTATGAAAAATCAGAGTGAAAGTATACCCCCAAATGAGTACACCAGCTCTCTAGCAATGGATCCCAACCAAAATGAAAAAACTGAAATAACAGATAAAGAATTCCAAATATGGGCTGGAAGTGGTGGCTCATGCCTCATGCCTGTAATCCTAGTACACTTGGAGGCTGAGGCAGGAGGATTGCTTGAGCTCAGGAGTTCGAGACCAGCCTGAGCAAGAGCAAGACCCCATCTCTACCAAATATAGAAAAATTAGCCAGGTGTTGTGGTATGTGCTTGTAGTCCCAGGTATTTGGGAGGCTGAGGCATGAAGATTGCTTGAGCCCACAAGTTTGAGGTTGCAGTAAGCTATGATGATGCCACTCCACTCTACCCTGAGTGACAGAGCAAGATTGTCTCAAAAAAAAAAAAAAAAA
>NW_012149729.1:7239070-7258854 GCF_000956105.1 Propithecus coquereli
AAAAAAAAAATTGAAATCATACCATGTATCTTCTCAGACCACAGTGGAATAAAACTAGAAATCAATTCCAAGAGAAACACTCAAATCTACACAGAGTCATGGAAATTAAACAACCTGCTGCTGAATGATCCTTGGGTCAATGATAAAATTAAGAATAAAATCAAAAGATTCCTTTAGCTCAATGACAAAGGGGACAAAAGTTTTCAAAATCTATGGGGAACAGTAAGAGCAGCCCTAAGGGGAAAGTTCATAGCCTCAAATACCTACATCAAAAAGACAGAAAGATCATAAATTAGCCACCTAATGTCACATCTCAAGGAACCAAAAAAAAAACAAAGCAAACCCAAAGCCAGCAGAAGAAAAGAAATAACAAAGCTCAAAGCAGAACTAAATGAAATGGAAACAAAAAAATATACCAAAAAAATTAATGAAACAAAAAGTTGGTTCTTTCAAAAGATAAACAAAATTGACAGACCACTAGCCAGATTAACCACAAATAGAAGAGAAAGGACTCAAATAACCTCAATGAGAAATGAAAAAGGAGACATTACAACTGATATCACAGAAATACAAAATATCATCCATGAATACTATAAAAACTTCTAGGCAAACAAACTATAAAACATAGAGGAAATGGATAAATTTTTAGAAGTACAGATCTCAAGACTCAATCAGGAATAAATAGAAATCCTGAACAGACTAACAATGAGCAGAAAGATTGAAGCAGTAATAAAAAATCTCCCAAAAACAACAACAACAAAAAGCTCCAGACCAGATGGATCCACAGCAGAATTTCACCAAATCTACAGAGAAAAACTGGTACCTATCCTATAGAAACTATGCCATAACATCAAGAAGGAGAGATTCCTCCCTAATTCATTCTGTAAAGCCATTATCACCCTGATACCAAAGCCAGGAAAGGACACACAAAAAAGGAAAACTATAGACCAATATCCCCTATAAACATAGATGCAAAAATCCTCAATACTAGCAAACCAAATTCAACAGCACATCAAAAAGATAATGCACCATGATCAAGTGGGTTTCATACCAGTGATGCAAGGATGGTTTAACATACACAAATCAATAAACATGATTTACCAACATAAACAGAAACAAAGACAACATGATCATCTCAATTGATGCAGAAAAAACACTCGATACCATCCAGCGCCCTTTCATGATAAAAACCCTCAACAAACTAGGCATAGAAGGAATACACCTCAAAATTATAAAAACCATATATGACAAGCCCTCAGTCAATATCATACTGAATGGGGAAAAGTGGAAAGCATTCTCCCTAAGAACTGGAACAAGACAAAGGTGCCCACTGTCACCACTTCTATTCAACATAGTGCTGGAAGTCCTAGTCAGAGCAATCAGGCAAGAGAAAGAAATAAATGGTATCCAAATCAGGAAAGAAGAGTTCAAACTATCCCTGTTTGCTGATGACATGATCTTGTATCTAGAAAACCCAAAAGACTCCTGGAATTGACAAATAAATTCATCAAAGTCTCAGGTTACAAAATCAATGTACACAAATCGGTAGCATTTCTATATACTGTCAAGCCAAAAGTCAAATCAAGGACTCAATACCATTTACAATAGCTAAAAAGAAAATATCTATGAATATACTTAACAAAAAAGGTTAAGGACCTCTACAAGGAGAACTACAAAACACCGATGAAAGAAATCACAGATGACACAAATGGAAAAACATCCCCTACTCATAGATTGGTAGAATCAACATCATTAAAATGTCCATACTGCCCAAAGTGATCTATAGATTCAATACAATTTCCATCAAAATACCAGCATCATATTTCACAGATCTAGAAAAAATAATCCTAAGTTTCATTTGGAACCAATAAAGAGCCCAAATAGCCAAAGCACTCTTAAGCAAAAAGAACAAATCTGGAGGTATCACATTACTTGACTTCAAATTACACAACAAGGCTATAGTAACAAAGACCTCATTATATGAGTAACATACGTTTTCATACCCTCTTGAGGTATGTGTGTGCATGTGTTTATGTCATCATTAGCATGTGAACTAAATTTTGGGTGAGGAGTTCCAACTTCCTCCTGTGGGGTAGCCACAATACCATCTTCCTTTCCATCTTTTGAGGTGCTAAATATTAATTTATACCTCACTTAATCCTATAATTACTTACCTATTAACTATCATTACCTTTAAACCTAATATTTACCCAATGTACATGAAGAGCAGTACTGTACCAACTAATCCCTTATATTAATACAATGTTCACAACTGGGCAGTCATATCAGTCTTGTGGTTTGTATTTGTTTGTTTGCTTATTTCAGAATAAATCTACCTATACCCTGTTAAGCTCACATCTACCAACTTTCCCATTGATGAGAGCATTTGCCCTGCCAAGATAGATCAACGTTTCATTTTTTTCCCATGCCTTCCTTGACATATCTATTTCATTACCTCTTTAGACTTTTCAAAAATGAAACCCAGATTCAGACTCACATAGTACTTTGGGGCAGACCTGAGATTAGTCATTTGAATATATGTCTTCTAATTTCAAATCAAGCCACATATCCCACTGGGAATAGCCAACCTACATATTGTAGCATCTAACCAGTATAGTCTCTTTAAAGAGACATCACCAGAATTATGCTTCAGGGGATATCATTCATATAGAATTCCATGTGAATGGTACCTCCCTTGGATTGGGAAAAATGTCCACTTTCCCACAGTAACTGCCATTCATGTACAAGCTGAAAAAAAGCCTGTCTTAAATTGAAGAGGTGTTGCTTTAAAACCCCAGATGAGAAATCATCTACACCAAAGCCAAAATGCCCATTCCCAAAAATTACAGACGAAGTATACAAGTTTTGGTGTGACTTCTTTGTATACTTCAAAATCATAATTCTTGATTTTGAATTAAGTCTTAAAAATCTGTGAGGCACTCAGGTCTTTGCCTATTTATTGAAAACTTATTTTTAAACAAACACTCAAAGCAAGAGTCCCTAATTGAAGAAACTCATATGCCATACTCAAATACAAAGAACTCTCCTCCCCACTCTACCCCCTCACTGTCATCTTTCCCATCTCTTCTAGATCACACCATGAGCTAGCCCAGCTGCCTATGTTGACTACTAGTCATGGCTCTAATCAAACATGTTAAGAACTTTTCTGTTGGTCTCACTAATTTCTCAGCTCAATTCTGTAGTTTCCAATATGAGATGAGATGATAGCTCTTTATTTTTTTAAAGCACAACAAAAGGGTCCATTATTCTATCTCATTTTTTTTTTAACTGATCCTTGCTATTTCTAAGAATTTATTCGTTCTCCAAGTTACACTACCAGGGTTAATGCAAAAATAAAGAAAACACTGGAAACAACTTGATATTCAGCATGGCTTTTTCTAAAAAAAAGATTTTTTTTCAGTAAAAGTTTAAACTTCTGTGAACAATCTGGATAGTCCAAAAATGAGTTGGAAACCTTGCTCTCACCCAGCTAACACTCACCATCAAAGACAACACACAACCTCATGCTTCTAGACAGAAGTACTTTTGCTGTGGTATATAGTACTATTTCATGAAAGTCGTTGTATTGATTTCACCAAAGAAAATAAGGTTTAGTCATGCCTATTTAATACCAAAATATCTAGCTAATTCATTGCCGAGTTAGAATTTTAGACTAGCGGAGACCTTTGAGGACTTCTTGTGTAAGTCTATAATTTTACAGAATTGGGAACCAAGACCTACAGAGATTAAGTAATTTGCTTAAGGTAATAAAACTACTCAGTGAAAATATTAAAGCCCAGATTTTATGACTCATGCTGCAGCACTCTTTAATCGTGATCCTTTGTTTTTGCCAGCCTGAAATCCATTATTTTAACCACTTCTGTTAACACACCCTGATTTTTCTTGGGAAAGAATCCCTTCCCTTTTCAGTCCAGTGGACCAGGTAGAGCTGACTCCCTCCCCAGCTCCAAGAGTTGGCATGAGATTCACTCCAGGACAATCAGACCCAAAGACACTCAACTCTAGGGCTATGTTTCAGCTTCAAATAGAGGCATTCTCCCCACTACCAGCATTGCTGAGAGGATGGATTAAAAGCCTGATCCTGCAGACAGCCATCTTGCACCTCAAGGGGCAAGTCTGTCCTAGAACAGAGTCAGCCCAAGGAAAAGCAAATATGATAGATCGGAGCAGATAGATTTGGCAGTACCTAAGGAACTCCAGTGAGAGTCAGACTTCTATCTCTTTTTTTTTTTTTTTTTTTTGGAGACAGAGTCTCACTCTGTTGCCCGGGCTAGAGTGCCGTGGCATCAGCCTAGCTCACAGCAACCTCAAACTCCTGGCCTCAAGCAATCCTCCTGCCTCAGCCTCCCAGGTAGCTGGGACTACAGGCACGCGCCACCATGCCTGGCTAATTTTTTCTATATATTTTTAGCTGTCCAATTAATTTCTTTCTATTTTTGGTAGAGACGGGGTCTCGCTCTTGCTCAAGCAGGTCTCGAACTCCTGAGCTCAAACAATCCGCCCGCCTCGGCCTCCCAGAGAGCTAGGATTACAGGCGTGAGCCACCACGCCCAGCCAGACTTCTGTCTCTTGTGATTGGAAGTCTTGAGTAATGCAACTTTCTACTACAGCATGCCAAATTTAATTTAATTTTGTGAAAAAGGAAAGAATGCCTATCCCAAACCCACCAAAGGCATTCTCTAATCATAGTGCAAGTGAAATTTCTTTTTCTTTTTCTTTTTCAATGACATAAGACAAAATATTAGAAAATTATACTTTGTCCTACCTTAATTTTGGAGGAAATGGTGTATTTAGTTATGGGCACTACACCTAATGGAGTACAGAGAACAGAACTCAGCCTCTGTTTCTTCACACCAAGGAATTCGAAAAGGGGAAAATCCAAGCTAGAGAATATATATTAAGAAAACTATATTATTATAAACTGTGATATGTAAAACTATACTAAGAGAATATTAACTTTTCAAAAATTTTCCCATTGAATAAATCTTTTTTAAAAAACTTACAAACACGTAGAGACAGAAAGTAGATTAGGTGTTGCTTAGGACAGGGACGGGGTGATAGCTGAAGGGTATGGGGTTTCTTTTTGAGGTGATGGAATATTCTAAAATTGATTGTGGGGAGGGTTGCACAACTCTGAATATACTAAAAACCATTGAATTGTATACTTTAAATGGGAAAAATTGTATGACATTCTACCCGTGTGAATTATGTCTCAAAGCTGTTACCGAAACAAAACCCAGTAATAAAAAAATTGTAATCTAAGGAGTATACTATCTTTTTCCATAGGCCACAGATAATTGTTTTCCTCTTCATATGGCAATACTATTGTAAAATGTTCTAGAACCTTGCAGGGGTGGGGAACCCGCGGCCTTCTGATTTCAAGATTGTTCTTTTTTATGTACCAAAGGAGGCAAGAAAAGCTTCATCTTTCTCTGCTGCACCTCTTTTAGTAAAAGGATTTGTTCTGTAAAATTTGGGTTCAATCAAAAGGCCATACTTATGGACCCAGAAGGCCACATTTCACCTTGAGGTTGCAGGTTCCCCACCCCTGGTTGATCATAGCAGAGTTGTTAATTTATTTAAATTATTGATAGTAAAGATTTTTTTAGCTTCATTAGTAATGTCCTATCTGTAAATTTCTTGCTAAGGTGGTGCTTCTACCTGCAGACAGGATAGGCAAGATGGCCGTGTTGGCTGAGTCATGGGGGTGCGGATCAGAGAGCAAATCTGACTCATTTAAGATTTTTCTACTTGGGGCAAAAGGTAGGGTTTGATTCTAGATGAGGTCTACCAGGGCCAAGTTGTGAGGGCATGGAAGTAGGGCTGGTCTAGGACCATCCAGGCATCTGGGGAAATGGCCTATATCGATAGCATGTGGCTATGGCTACTATACTACCCTGCAAACTCTGAGGAGAATGTTTAAAGCCTTGGAAAGGATCAGCACAAGTGAAGGTCTATGAACTTTAATTTCATGCTAAATTCCTTTGGCAGATTCCCAACTCCGGGCCTGAAAACTAGCCATTTATCTAAACTGCAAGGGTCTGCAAGAGAAAATTAGAGGAAGGAGAGGGGTAGAGGATACAGCTATCAAGCCTTGTGTTATGAGGAAGTTCATAGCTGAACTTGGACATGAGGCAGCCGGTATGCTTCAGTGGTCCATAGGCTGGCCATTTTGGGACATCAATCAAGTGACACTGTTATCTTGCTTTGTAGGTGAGAATAAGGCAACCTAAAGGTAGGATGTCAGCCCAATGTCACAAGTGATTTAGCAATCACAAGTAAACTTGAGAGGTAATTGAATATTGTTATGTGAACGTCCTATAACCATGGATCAATCAGTTACTCATGTCTTAGACGTTTCCTTGCCAAGGCAGCATGGAAAGTGTTTAGTCATGCTTATTCACCTGGCATTTACCTAACGAAAAGGGATAGTTGTAAATACTGTTTGGAAAATATTTGGAGAAGGACTGCCAAATTCTAGTTCTAGAGAATTATTGGATCAAAGATTTAATTGCTTGTTGAAATGGAGCTCTGAATGGCCTCTGTGTGCATACCCAGACAGCCAGAAAACTGTAAGCCAAAAAAGTGAGAACCTTAGCTCAAAGAAGTGGCAGCTCATCTTCCCAAGAACCCTCAAAAAGTAAAGTGCAAGGAAAAAGCTTAGAGCTAGACCCTATGGAAAATGGAAAAAGTTCTGAGTTGGAAAATGTTCCCATACAGAAGTTTCTAGAACATCTGAGAGAGGAGAATAAACCTCCCTCAGAGCCCTTTCCTTAATTGCTGTAAAGTGCTATCTATTTACATCTTCCTTCTCTTATGACATGAAGTTTCCTGCCTACTGTCCAACCCTAACACACCACATACTTTTTTTTTTTTTTTCAAGTGGCAACTAACTCAGCCTGCTGCCTGAAAGGATTAATATATCTTCATAATCTTAAAAGTAAATACTGTTAATACAAAAGGATTATTAAAATGAATCCACTGTGTTCTGTTGACCTTGACAAAGGTTCCTAAAAGATGATGTCTTTTTCCTCTGAAGAAAAGGTAACCTGATAGACCAATGGTAGCAGCTTGGGCAAACATTGGAGCTGAAATCCCTGCCCCCAGAGTTAACCTGTAAATGGAGAACAAAGAACTTCCAGAAAGAATCTAAAATCACTAATTATGAAATAGCTGGGCATTGGCTATGTGAGTAAATGACACCAGAAAAGTCTCCCTGAGGGGCTTACTGGGTTGGTCAAGGGTTCCATGACTTTAATTTCATTCACAACTATTTACTGATACCCCTTGTATGATACTGCAAAGCCTGGAGTGAATCAGTCAAGTGTGAAGGGTCTTAAACGTGTTTTATTCACAGTGTAGCATTGACAATAAAGATGATGAGGCTAGGCAGAGCCAATTGATGGACTACATTGAGCTTCGTCTGAAGAACTTCACAATAGCATTGAATAACCTCCACACCGTAGAATAGGTGCATTTCCCAGAAAAAGTAGCAAATCATTTTTACTTTATAAGATGGAGGTCCTGATTATACGATGATGCACTACTTGTAACTTCTAGTAATTTTTATCCCAAGTTATTGGACAGGTGGATGACGAACTCATTATACATTACTGAGGGGTAAAAATATAATTCAAATAATTCCGCATGTTAGGAACAGCTGGAATCTCTAGCCCTTCAAAACTAACACAAGGATCCAAATAAAGAATCAACATTCAGGATTAGCTTGTTTACTGGGAAAAGTGGATTAGATAATATAGCAGGGCTATCTCCCTTCCCTTCCGAACCAGGAGCTTGGCTGTGATTTACAGACTCATTGGCAAGTGAGAAAACTGAGTAACTAAGACCTTGCGCTAACACTACTGTGTACCAACCATGTTACCACCCCAGGTTATAATCCAATAAGGTTATCACAATCCAGTAGAGGGAAACACTTTAGTGCAATAAGGCATTATACAAATGTGCAAAATTTGCAAATGTGAAAAAAGTATAAAATGTAGTAGCATTAGTTATACCTGGGAAACAGGGGAGAGGTCCCCAAAAGTTTGTGGAGTATGTGAACAATATAATTTTAATTTGCCCAGTTGTGTTTGTAATCAGCAAAAAATTGCTGTATTATCTAACTCACTACCAAGTCTGATGTAAAGGGAAACTAAGACCCAGGATTGTGGTTTATTAGTACAACGCACCTCATGCTTCGCTGACAGAGTACAGTAGTCCCTCCTCATCCTCAGAGGACACACTCCGAGACTCCCTCAGTGGCTTCCTGAAACCACGGATAGTACTGAACTCTATACATACATATGTATATTTTTTCCTACATACACATGCCGATGAAAAGCTTAACTTACAAATTAGTCAGAGTAAGAGATTAACAATAGCTAACAATTATAGAAATATACTTTAATAAAAGTTATGTGAATGTGGCATCTGTCCCTCTCAAAATATCTTATTGTACTTTACTTGCCAATTTTTGGACCACAGTTGATCACAGGTAACTGAAACCTGGAAAGTGACACGTCAGATGATGGGGGACTACTGTAAATGGAAGGGAGGCCAGGTCTTGCAGCAGAGGATGCCCTACAACAACAGGACACAGAGACACCCTTAAGAGAGTTCCGCCTCCTCTCTCCAAGCACAGGGCTTAATCTCAAACACCATCTGACAGTGTAGCATGTGTATAAACAGATGAAAGGACAACTTAGTATCCTTTGCTTGTCACCTGAAAGAAAGCAATGTTGTCTCCTTGGATGATAATCGACCACATTACCATCAACTCTGGGAGGCAATTTGGGGTGAGTCAGCTTCCTAATGTGAGTGCCATTTCGCCATAGCATCGCGTGGCGCATAGCAATTCACTGGCTGTGAGGAAATCCTGGTGAAGGGAGTTCTGGCTGCCTTAAAATTGGCACAACAAAGCTCAAAAAACTGCACGCCATCTGACAAAATGTGGTAGCAATTCCACTGGGATTTTGGGGAACATGCTGAAGTCCTCATAGAAACAATTTTTAAAACTTTATCAAGTTTTAAAATCAATTTTTAAAAGGTACAGTTGCTCACGCCTGTAATCCCAGCACTTTCTGTGGCCGAGGTAGGAGGATCACTTGAGCCCAACTTGGGCAACATAGTGAGGCTCCATCTCTATAAAACATAAAAATAAATTAGACAGATGTGGTGGTACATGCCTGTAGTCCCAGCCACTTGGAAGGCCAAGGCAGGAAGATCACTTGGGCCCAGGAGTTCAAGGTTGCAGTGAGCTATGATTGTACCACTGCACTCTAGCCTGGGCGGGACAGTGAGACCCTGTCTTAAAAAAAAAAAAATAACCAAATCACTACAATATTGTATAGTGGGCTTGTAGATCATCTAGAATTAGTACTTTTTAGAAAACAACATCTAGGCCTGCCATGCACATAAGCACACAAACTCACCAATCCTCAGAAAAAGAATTTTCTGACCTTTTCTCCCATAGTGACTAACATCATGTACCGACATTCTACAATGTAAAAGGCCCTGTGAACATTTCATCTGATTTAATCTTCACTACAACCCTATGGGAGTTATTGTTTGCATTTGAGGAAAATGAAAACCATACATATTCATTTTCCAAAGCCACACAGAACTTGCTCTACCAGGAATGGGCAAGGCTGGAAATAAAATTCAGGTATTTCTGACCTCAATGATCTTGTTCTTGCACTGTGTCCAACACAGACTGCAAAAGGATAATGATCCTTTCCTTGATGATCCAGCCAGTGGCTTAGGTTTAATTTTAGCTGACTGCTCCCATCTGTAGAACGCCCTCTCCACTCTCACCCACTTCCACACCCACGTGCTCAAAAAGTGCAGAAGTGACATGGGAAGTACTTTCCTTACTCAGCCAGCCCAAATATTTACCTAGCTCTGCTTGGTAGACAACAAAGGCGTATATCCACATTAAAACATTTTGGCTGAATGGAATTTGGGCCTAAGGACACTGCAGGATTGTAGAATTAAGGCATCATCCTCTCCAAACCTGTCCCTGTGTAACCACTGTATCTTTCTGTATTTTTTCCCTTGCTTATATTAACCTACTCAAATACAGACAGATACATAGATAATAGAAGATAGGTTTTATGTACCATGAACCAAATTCACTTAAAGTATTATTTCATGAGTTTTGACAGTTGTGTACACCTGTGAAACTACCACCGAAATCAAGATTCAAAATATTTCCATCATCCCACAGTATATTTTTAAAAATCATTTATATTTTACATATGATTACATTTTCTATTTACATATTATTTCTGTAGTCCAGTCTACCACCCAAAATGACGTATCGTGGACGTTTTTCTAAGCCAACAAATACGGCGCCAATACATTCTTTTTAATAGCCAAATATAAATCCACTTATATATGTGCCATAACTTACTCATCTGTTTCTCTGTTGATGGGATTTATTCAGACTGTTTCCATTTTTTGAACACTGTTTTTGCTCTTGTAATCAATATCACAGTAAAATCTATATAAATATCTGTAATTTTGTTTCTATAGGCTAGATTCCTAGAAATGGTTTTGCTGTGTGAAAGGTCAAAGACATTTTAAAATTGTGAACTGTAATACTTTGCAGAAGGACATTCTCTAACTGAATGTACCCTAAAGTCATCATTCCCTCCTCACACTGGGGAATGCCACGTCATACAAAGCAGCAGGAGCCAACACGCCACAGACGTGGACTCCAGCGGCACTGGTGGGGGTTCTGCTCCTTGTTAGCAGCTGCGGAGCCTCTGCTCCTTCTAGTAGCCCAAGAAAGCACAGAGTATTAAGAAGGGCCCACAGGGGCCCATCTGACGCTGCCCTGCCTACCTCTTTTCCCTCATCCCCTACAGAGCACTTCTGGCTTCAGTTCCAACTGTCCTCCTTTCTGTCCTCCAACATACCAGGCTTAGAGCTTTCCAATTTTTGTTCCTTCTGCTTGAAAATATCTTCCCCCAAATCATTGTTAGAAAGCTAGCAATTTCTAGTCATTCACATGTGAGCCAAAACATAGAGAAGCGTTCCTGGCTACTAGCGACCCAGTAGTAGTAGTACCTTCCTTCATACCCTCCAGTGAACCACGCCGTGTCTACTCCACCGCACTGACCGCTGTCTGAATCCTCGCGCTCTGTAGTCGAAATTCCACCCACTGCGCCCTGCAGTCCAGTATCACTGAATAGTTAGGGGGTCCCTTTAAAATTCAAGTCCATTCATGTTACTGTTCTGCTCAAAACTCTCTGGTTGCTTTCTCATAGCACTTAGAACAACAGCTTTTATCTTGGTTTACCAGGCTCTGTTTGAGCCCAGGCTACCGCTCAATCCCTTTCTCTTTCCTGGTTTACACCAAGAGGCCACACTGGCCTCCTGCTCTTCCTAAACGTACCAGGAACTCGCCCTCCTCGGGGTCTTTGTACCTGCAGCCCTTTCACTAGGGCCCTAAACCCTGACATTCGCAAGGTTCATAAGATACATAGTCCCTGACCCTGTGTCCTGCCTCTTATTTCTTCATAGCACTCACCACTAGCTGATATTATTTTATTTGTGTACTTATTTATCTATGCATTGTCTCTCTACAGAATGTAAGTTCTGTGAAGGTGTGGACTTCGTTTTTTGTCCTTTTCTTCATCCTCGATAACCAACAGTGAGTTCTCAATAAATGTTGCTTTGGGAGTACAAATGAAATTATCCTTGTTTCTCTGTCTCCCAGGTGGAATGTAAGCTGCCTATAAACAGGGACCTCATCTCTCTGCTTCATCACTGTGTCCCCAGAACCCAGCACCGCTCATAGCATATGACAGTCTCTCAATGTGTATTTATTAAATGAACACGTGAGTGAATATAAACATGGAGCTGATGGAGCTTGGGACATGGTGATTATGTATAGGTATTTGTTTGAATCACATTTAGTTTTATTTAACATATCTTTTAAATATACAAATCCTCTTAAAGACTATTTGTACCGAATTGAATAGTATCCCTCCAAAATTCACGTCTACCCGAACTTGTGAATGTGATCTTACTTGGAAATAGGATCTTTGCAAACATAATTACATTAAGACAAGGTCACACTGAACAAACAGAAGCATCCTAAAGGATAAGAAGAGGGAAATTCAGACGCACAGAGACAGGGAGGGAAAATGCCGTGTGATTATGGAGGCAGAAACTGGAGTGATACATTCACCAGCCAGGGAATACCAAGAATTGCCAGCAACCATCAGAAGCTAGGGAGAAGGATCTTCCCCTACGACCTTCAGAGAGAGCATGGCCCTGCCGACACCTTGATTTCAAACCTACAGGACTTCCCAAGCAATGAGAAAATAACTTTGTTATTGCAATTCATCCAGACAATGGTACTTGTTTTAGCAGGTCTAGGAAATTAATATACTACTTCTTTAAAAAAAATGCTGTTAATCAAAAGAAATAATGGTGTCAATGTCAAAAAAGATGCTAAAAAGAGGTGGACAGTAATCTGGAAGTCTCTCCATTTAGAATGTTGGAGATTCTATAAATGACAGGATTGTGCAGGGTGAGGAGCTGACCATGAGCTGCTCTGATCTATTGGACCTTTGTCTGAAGAAAGTAGAAGTTTCCTCTCCACGCCAGGTAATAAGTGCTCAGTTTAACAGCAGAGAGGTGAACACGCACATGTTGCTATTACCTCTACTGACAGGAAGCCAAGAATATATAAGTATTAATAGTTGAGCCATATCAGTGTATTCTGAGACAGCCTTTAAGAAAGTAAAAATTTATGTAAGTGTGACATGTAACACACCTGAACAGACGTAACACTCACTAAGCAGCATTCTGTAAGGGATGCTGCTCACTTGACCTACACTTATTGGGCACCAAAGCCTTCACTGAAATAACAATTGAGGTTATAGATACATATCACGAACAATACCTGAAGGAGTTCTCTAAGATACTATGAAACAAGAATTGAGAATAACTAAATCTACCCTATGGAAAAACAATTTTATACATGTAAAGTACCCCCACCTCTGCCCCAGTAAACTTACGAAGCTTAATTAGAAGAGAAAGTTGAGGCCTTTGGGGATGAAAGTGGCTGGATCCCAGAAGAGAACACACATAATGTTGATGTCTAAGAGAATTCCTTGTCTATTCTAGGAGCAGAGCAAGTTTCTGCCCTACTGGGATTCTCTACTCAAGCGTAGTAGAAAAGGCCACAGTTCCCCTTATAGAAGGAGTCAGTGATTCTATTGTGTTAATCAATATGAATGAAATTGATGCTTTTATTGGGCAAAAGTGGTCAAATATCAGTTCTTTCATGCTGTTCAACCTTACATATTTTCCAAGATTTTTCTGGGAAGTGGTTTCCTTCTTAGCTCTTTTTGGTGGGAGGAGTAACTCCCACATTGGATTGGAAGTGAGAAGGATTCTTCCAGTGTGCAGAACACTGTACAAGTCCCTTGATTTGGAGCCTGGGGGGTTAACTCTTTTACCTTTCCATTGCAACACTTGGAACAAGGCACATTAGCAGGACTCAATAACGGTTCATTCGAAAAATGAAGATGTTTAAATGAAACCTAGGAGATGGCATTTTTTAATATTTTTCTCTAATTGTATATGACTTTGTTTTTATATAAATTGTTAGCTTGACATATTATTTTAAATAAAGTGACCCTTTCAGTTTAAGAAGAATAGATTCTTTATTCTCTCCCAGCTCTTCTCCAAAGCAAACTTAAATAGGTGCCACCATCCGCCTGGGGCTGCACTCCAAAGATAGCCCACTTAGAGAGCTCATATCTAGTTACTCACTATATTAGTCCATTTGTGCTGCTATAACAAAATACCTGAAATTGGGTAATTTATAGAATAGAGATTTCTTACTGTTCTGGAGGCTGAGAAGTCCAAGGCTGAGGGGCCCCAATCTGGTGAGGGCCTTCTTACTGTGTCATCCCATGGTGGGAGGACGAAGGGCAGGAGAGTGTGTGTGTGAGAAACACACACACACAGACAGAGACATACAGAGGCAGAGACATACACAGAGACAGAGACAGACAGAGGCTAACTCATTTTTACCAGGAACCCATTCTCTTGATAATGGCATTGATCTATTCATGAGGACAGAACCCTACAGCCCCAATCAGCTATTACAGTTTTCACTTCTCAACACTATTGCATTGTGGATTAAGTTTCCAAAACACAAACTTTGGGGGACACATTCAATCCACAGTGATGCAAAGTCACCCTGGCCATGATGGTTCATGAGAAGAAATAAAACTGGTCATAGAAATAGCTGTAGTTGGCATGGCTGTTTTACTCTTTTTGCCTTCATAGCAAAAAAGCTTAAAGCAATAACCCATTTGACCTGAAGAAGAAAGGAGGCAACTTCCTGGACTCTGAGAAAACGTGCTGAGCAGGGCTGGATGGAAATCATAAGGGTAAATAACATCCAAGAAATACCTACAGGAAAGTTGCTTATTTCACGTTTATTAATAATATTCTACCAGCTTGATATGAGTGAGCCCCTGAGCTACCCGCGTGGCTACTCTAAAGAAAAGCTCATCCACTCTTGTTGGGGAATTTCCATGCCAGTTCTGCTTAAAACCTCAAAGCAGCTAAGTAGAGCAAGTAGGTAGAATATGCACCAGCTAGCTGAAACCACAAAACAGTTACGCAGAGTTATAAGCCTGCCATGACTGTACTGCTTGTTGTAAACCTATCATAACTATACTGTTTGTTATAAGCCTATCATAACTGTACTGCATGTAAAAACTGCTATTAATTGGCTAACTTTTAATCCTTTTACTAATTGGTTAACTTTTATGCTTGTGTGTGTTATTGAATAAGACTAACTCCCCCCCAAAAGTATAAAACTTGACAAAACCTGGAAGAGGTGCTCAGAATTTGGAGACTTGTCTCCTCTGGGCCCGCTGGCATTAAGAGATTAAACAATGATTCCCCAACTCTCTGCGCGCCGCTCCGTTATTCCCCTGGGACCGGTCACTGTAACACTTGCCGTAACACTCAGAGAGACCTATGCAGGCCAACCCTCCTCCTCCCTGCTGCTTTCCAGAAGCAAAGATCTCACAGGATTCAGGGCAATAACATTTCGAGAGGATTCAGCACACATTCCTTCAGGGCCTCACGTGTTTGCCATGGGTTCTTGTAATCCAGATAGCAAGAGCCGTGAAAAGGAACTTTAGTGGGAGCCGAGGAGATAATTTAATGGAAGTTGTTCCAACAAATAGGATATGTCTTCAAATAAAAGGAAAAGAACCAAGCCCCTCTGAAAATCAAGTGAACAACAACTTTTTGAACCAGGTCAAAAATAGAGCCAAAAAGGTTGGGGAAGAAAAAAAAAAGCTGAAAAGATAAATATGATGTGTTGGCTGTATTGACCTTGACCGGCCCTCCTTCAGAGACATATTGTCTCATTTCAATATAAACATTGTTCCAGCCTGTTCCAACTCCAAAAAGTGAAGTAAAATGCAATCATCATGCTTTATGTGTCTTTCCTGGAATCTATTTCATGTTTATATGTAAACTTTAAGGTTTGTACAGAACATGTTACTGAATATTAGCTTTTTTTTAACCTCAAAGAATATCATAATCAAAGACTTGGTATTGATAAATACACCAAAAATTCTCTAAAACAAATGCAGAAAGTAAAAGCCCTAAATTAATTTTATTCCCTTTTTAAAAAAGAAAGTTTAGCTTTCTCCAAGGATGAAAGCCAAGGGTAATGTTACAAATTACACTGAGCTTAGCACGAGAAAGGGTCTACAAGAATTGATTCTTGGTGCCAATAGAATGAATAGTAATCATCCCTGTTCTCAAAATATCTGTCTTTAGAAATTGTATGACCCTTGTGATACAGTCATGCTAATGTCTCTGAAGGCTTTCAATGTCAGTGAATTGAAAACTTAGGTGAAACAACTTTGTTTCCTGCATGTTAGCTTTGGTGGGTGCTGGTAAATTCAGCTGCAGAGTTAATGACATCAGGTTGAATTTGAACCGCATGTTGCATCACTCCGAAGCCATACAGCACCCAAACCTCCTTCCCGTTTGCTTTAACTCTGCGCTCTAAAGCCCAGGTAGCCCTAGCTATGAAGATTATTGATTGTATTGAGAGGCAAGTGGATTTGACTTAGAATAGGCAACTTTAAAAAGCAACACAAGTTCATTTTTGTGATTGGAGAGCAGCATTCAGACTTTCTGCTCAGACTTTTTCATTTGTTTTGCTACTGCTGTTGATCAGGACTGAATCAATGCTGGAAATACTAAGAACCCTGCTGGAGATCATTAAAAACTTATCTCTGCAGAGAGGCTTGAGCCAGAAAAACCTTAGGGATTGCTTAGAATTCTTGAAGTTTGTGTATGCAATTGTAGAATCTTTACTACTACAAAAGAAAGTGAAAATTTCAGGACCATCCCTGCCACTCCTTATGTGAAAGGGAAGGTAAAGGCCTTCCCCAGGTAAAGGCCCCTGTGAAGGACTGTACCCACAGATCATTCATTAAGGAAATTCCTGCTGACCTCCCATAAGCGAGGACATGTAAATTATAACTAGGTTTGCAGGCTGAGTCTAGCTCCTACAACTAAAGTCTACTGGAGGCCATACTAATAACAAATTGCAAGTTTATCTTCCCAGGTGCAGAACAGAGACAAGACAGGATCAAACATTCTTCCATCTACCCAGGGACTTCCATGTAATTGATGCTTCCTTCACTCCTTTTTTCTCTAACATTCACCTTACCTTATGTAAAATGTTGGTTTTTCTGGATCTTACAAAAATGTAACCATTTTGTCTCACTACGTGTGCCCCCTGCTTTTTTTTTTTTCCTTCTGTATGCCCTATTTCCCTTAAATACTGAAACTTCCAAATTCCCCTTTAGAAAAACAGTCGCAGATTTTGTCTTCTTTCAAGGCACGTCCCCAGCTTTGGCTTAATAAATCTTCATTGATTGAGATTTTGCCTCAGTCATTTATTTTGGGTTGTCACTACTAAAGTATGGGGGACTGATATCTAAACTGTCTGCTTTCTAAGACATGACAATCCTGGAATACCTTTCACTTGGTCAACCTCAGTCACTAAGAGAAAAATAAAACCAAGTGCATCAGTATGAAATCCATTGTTAAGGGCCTATTTAAACAGCATGAAAGAAACTTCTTTGGCCATAGGACCATACAAGGAAAAACTTCCTACATTCTGTCACTGAGTCAGGGGGTGATACACGAGCACTTGGACAGCCAGAGAAAGACAGAGGCATTTTTGTGACTTCTGGAAGGACCAGAAGGAGGTATCAGGAATCAGTGTGGGAGAGTGAGAGAATTACCTCACATAGCATTCTGAGACGTGACCAGCTACAGGAGGAATTTCTGAAATCTGAAGTTGCTACCAGCACATGAATCCTTTTTGAGCGTCGTGAGTCAAAGGGACTCATTCCTGCCTACATTGTCATGGCTATGAGTAAAAATCTGTTATAATAGCCACAGTTAATTGAAGAAAAGATTGAGGCCCCTTTAGAAATGGGATATCTTCTTGTAAGAAAATGCACGTATGGACAGACCCTCACTCTGGCATATAATTCCAGGGAGGTTCATGAATCCTAGAGCCTCAGATGAAAAATTCCTAACACTAGAAAAGTTGACCATCGCAGAGGTGACTTGCTAACCATTTCCAGTTGGGAAGCGTCATAGAAGTCAAGAGCTGATTCAATTGTCCATTCTCCTTTGTGTGAGGGGAACAAAAAGAAGACAAATTACCTGTCTGCCCTTTGATTGTAGGTAAGAGGTCTGTCATACATTACTCCAGCTCTGAAACCCTGGAACCAGAAGGAATTGTACAGCTTATAAGGAAATTTCCCATCCTACCCCTCCTATTCTAGCAATATTCTAACAGTAAACTCCCATCCCTGGAGGTGATGTGTATAAGGCTCCTTCTTGTAACCTTGAATAGCCCAATCAACTCAACGGCCAGATGTGAGTTGAGATATCCCACTGAGGTTGCTCAACAGCCTACGAAGTTGGCCTCTCCTCCCTACCTCTTCCCTGTAGCTTCACAGCTAAGACAGGGTGAGCCCATATGTCAGCCCTTATCCTGGACACTGATTGCCTTTATTGCAAAAATCTCTTGTTTACCTCTTATTGTGGCATGGAAGTAGGTAGTTTATGGGTAATCAAACTCTGAAATGAGTAATCTGGTAACTTGGAAAACAAGTATCAACAAAAGTTGCCCAATAAAAGGCTATGAGAGTGGAAATTGCACCTCAGTTAGTACTTGGACAAAGTCCTGGCATTTTCTAGCTGTCCCTTAGTGCAGTGTTATTGAAAAGAATTGTCAAGAGAAGTCACAACCAAAGCCACCTAGGTCATAGGAAATAGAAATATTATGGAGGTCCATAAAGATCAGGTCTAAAAAGCATTCAGGACACCACCACTCCCCCCATACACACTGGCAAACACTCATCCTCACATCCACAGGAGGGCCCATGTCCCAGTGTGCAAGATTAAGATGGAATGAGGATGGCTTATGTTTTGCATCAATGTTCAAACCAGAAAGGTGATTCCATAAAGAGGCTTTATGGAGAAAGCATTGAAAGAAATGAATAGTCATTTTTCCAGGATGAATTATCTTAAGGCAGGGGATTAAGACAAGACTCTCTCTCATTTCTGAAACTGAAAATTTTGTAGACAGTTTCCACAAGTGCTTAAGGGAAGGCCAAGATTATGGGGAAAATATTTTCTGTCTTTGAAAGAAATATGCTCTCTGTAAGTGGTGTT
The DNA here is from genome assembly GCF_000956105.1 of Propithecus coquereli. NCBI lineage: Eukaryota > Metazoa > Chordata > Mammalia > Primates > Indriidae > Propithecus > Propithecus coquereli. The sequence continues at coordinate 7,257,854 of NW_012149729.1, forward strand.
AGATAACCTTAGTTGCTTAGGTAGGAAACTCTATCTGGAATTGTTTTCTCACCAGTAACCATAAAGCTACAGTAGCAGTGACATGGAGCCCGCCACGTCAGGCTGGGCCTCATCACTGGAGCTCTCGTGTCCTGACTACACACAGCCTCTGATTGGATCCCACTTCTCAAACCTCCTGAATTCCCCCAAACCTTTTCATTGTGCCCTCCAGAGTCACAGCCCTATAAGCAAAATTCCCTGCATCTTCAAACACTTGGCCAACTGTTCCCTTCACTGCATTGTTTTAATAAAAACCTGGCTCCTCCTAGAGACACTGTTTCTCCTGGGCCCTTCTCACGTGGGCTGCATTCTTCCCCACACATCTCCTGCCACCAGACCCCGAGGTAGAGAATGGTGTCCTCCTTGCTCCTTATTGTCACTTCCACACCTGTACCTCCCTTCCCCATAAATTCCCCTTTTTGAAGTTGTGACATCAGACTCTACCACCCAACTACAGCAGCCCTTCTTTTTATAGTCATGTATATAGTCTTTGGGGCTGCATTTTTCCACCTGTGGAAGATTTTATCTCCAGGTTCACTGTCACCCTCACCTGGTATTTTTCTTAGTGATTTTAATACCAACATAAACAATTCCTCCAATACCCTGACCTCTCAATTCAACGCTCTCTCTTCCTGCCTGTTCCTCAGCCTCCACCCCTGTAGACTACCCTTTGTCATGATCAATACCTGCATCCCATCCCTGAGCTCAATTTCAAGCATTCCATTCTCTGATCATCTCCTTTCCTCTGGAATCCCAACTCCAAAAGCAGAGAGAAATCACAAAATTCACAATTCACTAAACTACCCACCGGTTAAAATATTCCCCTCATATTCTATGTCCTAACATCTCTTTTACCTAGTTTATATTACATGATCATAATTAGTCATTCCTTCACATCTCTCCACTCCCTCACCCTCTCTCCCTGTTGTCCTTGCTAGAATAACCCCCAAACCTATTAAATC
>NW_012149729.1:7260249-7264593 GCF_000956105.1 Propithecus coquereli
TTGATGGTACAAGTAACAAGAATCTCATTCACTCTCATGGTATTACACACATCTACATTTAGATGACTTTTAGATTTCTGTCTCCACTCGATCTCTTTCCTGAGTTTCAGACTTGTAGCTTCAACTGCTTGTTTGCCACTCCACCTGGATGTCTCCAACTTAACATGTCTAAGACATGTCCTAAATCCTGCCCCGCTCCAGCCTATTTTCCTTCATTCTTCTCAATCTCAGTAAATAATTATATCCTGATAACTTCTCAGACCAAAAACTTGAGCATCATCCTTGAGTCCTCTTCTTTCCTACCCTACATCCAATTCATCAGCAAGTTGTGTTGCTTCTATTCTCAAGATAAATGCCGAATCTGACCACTTCTCAAATACACTGCTGTTGCCAGTTCGGTTCAAGCTTCTGTGGTCTCTCACTAGGACGACTGCAATAGACTCCTAGCTGGTCTCCCTCATCTGATCTCAGCACAGCATCAGAGTGACCCCGCTAGTACCCAACTCCAATCGCATCGCTCTGCACTCAAGTTTTCCCTTCTCATTTGGGGTAAATAAGCTAGGGTTTTTACGGAAGCCCGTATCATCTGACACGCCTTCACCCCTATGATTCTATTTCACTATCTAATTTGGACACAGCATCTCCTTGCTGTTGCTCCAACATCCTGAGCACAATTCTGCCTTTGCATTTGCTCTTCCCTTTGCTTCAGATACTCTTCACAATACCCACATGACTCACTTCTTCCTCACCTCCTCCAGGTCTCTGCTCAACTGTCACCATACTAATGAGGACTTTTCTCACTATGCTATGTAAATAATCTCATTCTCTGCTTTTCCTCTTTAATTACCATCTGCTATATTACATATTTTAACCATTTATTTATTTTCTGTCCCCATCCCCTACAAGGTAAGCCCCATGAGACCAAGAACTTTGCCTCTTTTATTCACTGTGAAATCCTGAGCACCTAGGATGCATAGACAGCACTCAATAATTTGTTGAGCCTGGTTAAAAATTCTCACGTGATGTCAACACCCCTCTATAACGAGCACCTCTGAAGTACCCTCAGGTTCCAGCCACCACCTTACCATTCTTATCTGCAGTCGACAAGCTCCAGTCTCCCTGGTCAAACCACTGCTGGGCTCCGCTGCTTTCAGGAACATCGCCGTTCTTTCAGCCCACCTAAAAAGCCCAACCACAACGCCAGTGGTTTGCAACCAGCTGCACGTTGGAATCACGTGGGGAGCCTTTCGAGCTGTCAATAACCTAATCTCATCTTCCCAAGATTCTTCTTTAATTGGTTAGGGATGGGGCCTTGCATTGGTGTTTGCTCAACATCTCCAGGTTTTCCTAATGTTCATCCAGGTGTTAGAACTACTGCTCTGGTGAGTATCGCTTCGACCTCAGAAGGATAGTCTAGTTCAGTGGGTTCTTAAACTTTAATGTGAATAAGAATCACCTGGAGAGTTTGTTTAACAGTTTCGTGGGCAAAGCCCCAGAGGTTCTGATTCAATAGCTTGAGGGAGGGGAACATGAATTTCTATTTCTAACAAGCTCACAGGTAATGCCTGATGGGGGGAGGACAACACTCTGAGAACTACTGTATTGCTCCAGTTCTTTCAAACTGATCACTATCTCCAGGGGAACTTCTAGTATCCCCCTAGGTACTGGGGTTAGGAGCTCTTGGTATATCCTGGCTGTACCCCCGGACACCCACTCCTGAGGATCAGGCCACAGAGGCTCTTTCATTCTCCCTCTCCTCAGAATAAGTGCCCCCTCAATAGTGAGGGCAGAGCTAATTTTCCCTTTTGGAGAAGCTCAATTCTGAATTATGCATAGATTTAGTCAGTGAACAAGTAGTTATTAAACTCCTATTACGGACAAGGCACTGTGCTTGGCATTGGAGAATGCAACAGCTTATTCTTGTAATAGCATTGTTGACACCGACTGTCCCAAAGTATTTTTCTGAATTTCTTCCAAATGTCATCAGGCAGCCGGTGGGGCCATTCCAGAGTCCTCCAGATAGAATGCAGATTAGGCCTCAGCAAGAAGTTGGATTTGCCCTCATGAACTCATGTAGTTGTCTAGGCCTCTCCCTTTAAGAGACAAAAAGTAGTTATTATCTTCCATAAGAAGACCCTAAAAGATCACAGATGGAAACACTATTGATATGCAAATGCAATACAGCTGAAGGGGTTCAGAACATGTCACTCCAAAGTATGCCATTCTGGCATATTGATCATTTTGAGCTAAATGAAATTGAGAACCTACCAACACAGAAAAAGCCTTTTATGTCCTTTCTCAACTGCAGAAAATAAAGTATAAATTTCCCCTTTTGTAAAGGAAATTTATATCTCTAAAGGAAATTTTCAATACTAAAAGTATCTACCGGGAAGATAGCTACTGCAAAGAGACAACGTTTATCACCTGAGAAACTTACCTATTATGCATAACAAGACAAGCTTTATTGACCACACATATCCTTTTTTCACCTCCCCCTTATTTTCCTCTACCCTCCACTCCACCTCCCAACCTCCTCAAGCCCCAAACCCCTATTCCTTTCTGTAGCTCAGGATAATACATAAGTCTCAATCAGCTACTTCCTTGAGTCTTATATTTTTGTGGGACTCTCATGTATATGTACATAATTAAAATTGTTTTTCTCCTGTTAATCTAGCATGTCAATTTAATTTGTAGACCAGCTAAATAACCTAAATGAGAAGTAAGCAATTTTTCCTCCCCTACACAGCCAATGGCAAGGATTTCCCATGACCTTTCAGAATAAATGTTTTAGGCCAACCTTCCCCAAAGCACAGGGTGTAAATGACACAAGGAAATGAAGTTGCATGGCCAAATAAAATGGGCAACACTGCATATGATATTGCACTCTTAGAGAGCTGAAAAGCACCTTTGTATATTAAAGGCTCTGAGAAGTCCTGCCGTAAACTATAATAGTCCACTAAAAAGACTGAGAAACTACTGATGTAAGTCAATCCAAGCCCTTTGTTAATATACCTTTACAGGCTTTGGGATACGTGAGACAGAATCACATTGACATCGGCATTAATTAAAAATCAATGACCGAGGCACAAACCTGAATCTTGGTAGTGCTAGAAAACATGAGCTTTACCCTGCGAGCATTCTGTTTTTCTGAGGAGATTTTCTGTAGTTTAAGACTCCATGGGATGGTAGAACAGGGCTGGTAGGCTCCCTAGAAAGGAAAACATAACTAGGAAGTGGTTCTCTGACTCCTTGCTGAACTATAAAGTGATCTCCCACTGATTAGAAATGAGCCTAAACTTTCCAATAAATAAACTTCCTAATGGTTCGAAATCCAGGAGTGAGATGTGATTTCTGGGAAGACCCTTAACCTCTCTAAGCCTCATAGTTCTTAGAACGTCCTTCACAGGGATTGATTATGTGAGGAACAAAATAGATTTATATGTAAAAGTTCCTAAGTAAGTTTTTAAAAAGAGTTGTTTCAAAGACTCATGCTGGAGGTGACAGATCAGAAAAACTGAAAACCACAGGAATTACTACTAAACTGAAGAACAACTTCCAGAACAGCAAGGTAAGGAGCTCTGTGGATTAGCTCTCCAGCAAAGTATCCATTCCTGATATAAATTATCAAGAAACCATTGAAAGACTATGGAAATGGTCCTAAGGGCATACAGCAAATGAAGAAATATTTACTCAAGAAAATACACTAATCTCAATAAGAACAAAAGTCCATGGCACTTTAGACACAACCGGCTCCCTCTTCCCACTCCCACCTTGGTGAGAAAGAAACTCTACTCCAGCCTTGTGTGGCCAAGAAGATGGCGTTTCCTCTCCCCTGAGTTCCTGGTGTAGGACTACAGCATCTCCCTAGGAGGTGCAGGCCAATAGCATTTCTCATCCCTCCAAGCCCAGCTCTGTGTTGCAGAGGCTAAATTTCAGAAGACTGCAACTGAGAGGTCAGGGGCTCCCTCCTTCCTCCACGTAGTCCCCATTTGCCTTAGTCCATTTTGTGCTGCTATAACAGAATACCACAGCTGGGGCAATTTATAATGAACAGAAATTTATTGGCTCTCAGTTCTGGAGGCTGAGAAGTCCAAAATCAAGGTGCCAGCATCCAGTGAAGTCATTCTTGCTGTGCCATCCCATGGCAGAAGAGGGGAGGGAAGGGGAGAGGAGGAGGGAGGGGGACGGAGAGGGGGAGGGAGAAAGAGAAGAGGAAGAGAAGGGAAGCGGGAGGAAGAGGGAGAGGCTAAATTCATGCTTTATAACAAACTTATTCCCACCGTAATGGCATTAATCCATTCATGGGGGCAGAACTCTCATGGCCTATTCACCTCTTAAAGGTCC
>NW_012149729.1:7264643-7265985 GCF_000956105.1 Propithecus coquereli
GAGGGAAGGGGAGAGGGGGAGGGAAGGGGACGGAGAGGGGGAGGGAGAAAGAGAAGAGGAAGAGAAGGGAAGCAGGAGGAAGAGGGAGAGACTAAATTCATGCTTTATAACAAACTTATTCCCACCATAATGGCATTAATCCATTCATGGGGGCAGAACTCTCATGGCCTATTCACCTCTTAAAGGTCCCACCTCTTGATATCGTTAAAAAGGCAATTAAATTTCAACATGAGATTTGGAGGGAGCAAACATTCAAACCATAGCCCACTGTAGGGCAGAGGCTCATCCCAGACTTGGCAGGACAAGAATACTGGGACCTCAATTGCCCTCGCTCCAGCTCATTCATAGAGTTGAGGTTCCATGCCAGGAAAGGCAATCTTAGAAGAGCAGAATCTACCACCCCAGCCCCGCACCTTGCTTTAAAGCAGTGGGGTCACCCCAAGAAAGATAGGAAACTGTACTTACCCTGGGCTCTGCAGTAGTGGCTTAGGGATTTTACCAAGGTTTAGTTACATAATACCAGTCCCTCAGCAACACCATTCGAATTTGTTACCACAGTACCTTAACTGTGAATAATTACATAACATAAAAACATTGCTTCTAGCTCTCCAGTCCACAAATCACTATATAACAGATGTGCACCATGATCAGTGACCAATCAAGTTCCTTCTTTCAAAGTCTGTTGGTGATTGGTCCCTAAGCGTCTGTTAACTGAGTCCATGTACAAACAGCAAAGTGTGTGGAGTGTGCGGTTACATATTGCCTCCTTGTCTCTCAGTGATAAATCCACATGACATTTTACACAAGTGGGTAATCAAAAGAGGGAATTGGCCATAAAGATAAAAATGCAGCAAAGAAACAAAAAGTAATAATGCTAGAAGTGAAATTTGAATTGAAAGTCAACAAAGTTATAGCAGAAGGAGCTGACCGCAGGAGAGACGCTGTGCCATTGGAGAGACTCTACATACGCAGCCCGTGAATTGAGTGAAGGTGAACTTAACATAAATGAGAAAAGTGGTTGTGACATAAAAGTTGAAAATGTCCCAGAGGAAGTGACATCAGTAAAAATCATTACATTAAACAATCTCTTGGAAATATTTCACAACATTGAAGACACAAAAGATAAAATATTGGAAGCTGGTCCCAACTTAGAAAGAAGTATGACAACTCACCAAGCATAGACAAGATGCTTTCTTCATACTGTAAGTTATATCACCAGAAGAAAGCAAGTATTGCAAAACTACTTACAATAAATACTTTAAAAGAAAGAAACACTTTATCAAACTACCCCCAATAAGTACTTTAAAAATAATTGCATTTATTAAATTACTTACTAAATATT
>NW_012149729.1:7268355-7268776 GCF_000956105.1 Propithecus coquereli
AACCAAAAACATTTGTATCCCCGTAATATTTTGAAATTAAAAAGAAGAAGAAAATTTCAATGCACAGAAAAAATTAAGACAATGACATTTATATATTGAGTGAATATTTGATGATATTAAGAACAATCTTTTAAATTGTGCTAATGGGAATGTGGGTATATTAAAAAAAAAAGAATGAAAGAGAAAGCCTTGTCTTTTAGTGATACATACGGCTAAAGTTGTATGCTGTTTGAATTTGCTCAAAATAATATAGGGGGGAAGTATGAGGAAGCATAGATGAAATAAGATTGGCCAGGAGTTGGTAACTATTAAAGTTCAGTATCTACTTGAAATTTTCAAAAATAAAAGTTCGAATTGACCATAAAATGTAAAAGAATGTAATGTTTGTCTCAGACTCCCTTGAAATGTTGAATTTTACTTC
>NW_012149729.1:7269756-7273092 GCF_000956105.1 Propithecus coquereli
AGCTTATATTTTCCAAATTATTGATTTGAAGTTCTCATGCTCCAATATATTTATCTTGCATTTACATTTTTTTCACTATATCTTTGAATAAAGAATTGTGATTTTCCACACCTGTTCTAACAGGTCAAACAGGTTTTTGTATTGAGCTCTTTGAACCTCATTCTAAATTGTCTTCCACACAGTATTTGTGGTTCTTTCTTTAGCGAACTACTAAAATATTTACTTTGGAGGTTTTATTAACATTTCACTCTAATAGGTAACAATTTCCCAACTCTGGAAGGCCCCTGGTTACTGGAAGGAAATGTATTCATTTTAAGCTTTTGCTTTTTTTTCCATAATGAGGATAAACAAAGTGAAAGGGCTGAGAAAGTGTGTGTTAGATGGGAGGAGGCATAGACTGAGACAAGTAAAGCCCCGAACTCAAGACTTGAATATAGAAAACAAATAGATAAAAATAGTAAGTCTGTGGCTAAAATAGGGAGGAAGAAAAGAGAGAAGAAAATCTGATATGAGGAAAAGTCAAGTGGTGTGTATATATAAGCTTATATATAAATGAAATGAATGACAATAATAATAAAAAGGACAGGAGGGAGGAATTAGAAATATTTTGTTACTTTAAGGTACTTGCACTATCTGTGAAGTGGAATACTTTTATTTAAAGGGATATGGATGACTTGTAAATGCTTATTGCAAACTCTAGGGCAACCACTAAAAAAAGTAAAAAAAGTAGACTCACTATGCTAAGAAAGGAGAAAAATGGACTCATAAAATGATCGATAAAACTTGAAAAGGCAGAAAAGAGTGGAAAATACAAATGGAAACAAAGACAACAAACAGAAAACAGTAACAAACATGGTAGATATAAATCAAACTGTAACAATAATCACTTTACATGTCAATGGTTTAAATAGACCAATTAAAAGACAGTAATTTTAAGAGTTGATCAAAAAACAAGACCCAACTATATTATATCCACAAGAAACCCACTTAAATTGAAAGCCCCATATAGATTATTAAAGGGATGAATAAAGTTACACCATGCTAACAGTAATCATAAGAAAAAAATCCATGAAAATAACTCTTAATACTCAACAATAAGAAATAAGCTAAAAACTGGACCAAAGGCCTTAACAGATACCTCACCACAGAAGATATACAGTTGGCAAATAAGTGTATGAAAAGATGCCCCCATCATGTGCCATCAGGGAAATGTAAATTAAAACAAGACACTACTATACACTTAATAGAATGGCCAAATTCAAAAACACTGACAACACCAAATGTTGGCAAAGATAAGGAACAAGAGGAACTTTCATTCATTGTGGTGGGGATGCAAAATGGTATAGCCATGTTGGAAGACGGTTTGGCAGTTTCTTACAAAACTAAACATATTTTTACCATATGATCCCACAACCACACTCCTTGGTATATACCCAAAGAAGCTAAAATTTATATTCACACAAAAACATACACACAGATGTTTTAGCAGCTTTATTCAAAATTGCCAAAATGTTGAAGCAACCAAGATGTCCTTCAGTAGGTGAATGGATAAACTATGGTACATCCAGATAATAGAATATTACTCAGCACTAAAAATAAAGAAGCTATCAAGCCATGAAAAGACATGGAGGAACTTTAAATGCATATTACTAAATGAAAGAAGCCAATCTGAAAAGGCCACATACTGCATGATCTCAACTAAATGACATTTTGGAAAACGCAAAGCTATGGAGATGGTAAAAAGATCCGTGGTTGTCAAAAGTTAGGAGGAGAGGAGGGATGAATAGGCAGAGCACAGAGTATTTTTAGGACAGTGAAACTACTCTGTATGATTCTATAATAGTGGGTACATGTTGGTATACATTTGTCAAAACCCATAAAATGTACACCACCAAGTTTGAACCCTAAAGTAAACTATTGTCTTTGGGTGGTAATGATGTGTCAATGTAGGTTCATTGGTTATAACAAATGTACCACTCTGGGGCAGGATGTTGACAGTGGGGGAGGCTATGCATGTGTAGAGGCACGGCATACAGGGGAAGGTTCTGTACATTTTGCTCAATTTTGCTGTGAACCTAAAACTGCCCTAAAAAATAAAGTTGAGAAATCTTTTTAAAAAAGAATGAGACTATACTCTGAGATTGCCCTCTTGGGGCCATGTGTGAAAACAAACCTTTCAAGCAAGAGAACACAGGCTGGAGGGCCTGAAATTCAGTAGGGATCTACTGTCCACTCACCACATGCCTGCACCTGCATCTTCCATGAAGAAGTTCTACAAGGAAGATAAGAGGACCAAAGGAGCCTCATGAATTAAACACAGGAATTCGGACAAAGAAAAGCCATCCAGGGTTTAGTGTACAAATAGTATTAATATTTTCTTTGATGAGGTTTTTCAACTTACCGAGAACTATCAAATAGCTACCACTCTTTGAATAAGTTTTCAAAGAAATACATGGATACTTGCAGAATATATATATATCTCTATGTATCTATCTATCTATATCTTTTGTGTTCTATAAGCCTTCATTTTAAAACAAAAAATAACTTCAAAAGTGTCCTAAGTCATGAAAGCAGAGATATGAAGAGATATTTGTACACCTATGTTCATGGAAGCATTATTCACCCTATTCAAAAGGTGGAAACAACCTGTGTCCATCAACAGATGAATGGGTAAGCAAAATGCAGTATATACATATGGTTGTCCCCCCTTAGCCGCTGTTTCTCCTTCTGCAGTTTCAGTTACCTGTGGTATACTACAGTAGTACAATAAGATATTTTTAGAGAGACCACATTCACACATCTTTTATTACAGTATGTTATTATAATTGATCTATTTTATTATTACTGTTGTTAATCTCTTATTGTGCCTAATTTATAAATTAAACATTATTGTTGATATGTACGTACAGAAGAAGACATAGTAGAGTATATATAGGATTTCAATACTAACCGAGGTTTCAGTCATCTACTTGGGGGGTCTTGGAATCTATTGGTCAAGGATAATGAATACTATTCAGCCTTAAAAAGGAAGAAAATGCTGATGCAGGCTACAACATAGATGAGCCTGGAAGACATTATGCTATGTGAAGTAAGCCAATCACAAAAAGACAAATGCTGTCAAATACTGTATGATTCTACTCCTATAAGGTACTTAGAGTAATCAAAATCATAGAGACAGAGTTGAATGGTGGCTGCTAAGGGTTAGGGGGTGGGGGGCATGAGCAGTTACTGTCTATTGCATAAAGAGTTTTCGTTTTGCAAGATGAAAGTGTTCTGTCGGTGGATGGTGATGATGGTTGCACAATGTGAATGTACGTAATACCACTGAACTGTACT
>NW_012149729.1:7273739-7319185 GCF_000956105.1 Propithecus coquereli
TATGAAGCACTTACAGCTAGCCAGAAAACATAGGCCCATAACCCTATGCTAGATGCTTGGATTTCATGTGCATCTACCCACAGCACCCAGGGCCTATCTACCTACACACCCTCTACCTGGAGCTTCTGTGGCAAGAAGGATTTTCCTGCGCCAGTTTGCACTAACACACTTTTCTAGCCATCCTGCAATCAAGGATCTTACGAGCTTGTTACTTCCCAGAGGCTGGGGAAAGGCATGTCACCTTCCACATCAAGGAAGCTATCCTGTCCTGTACATGAGACTGTAACATCCTTTTTCCCAGGTAAGGGGTGTATTCTGATTATCTGAATTATTCAGATTTTTGGTAGAGTTGGATGGTACTAACTCTGGTTTCTAGGATCTGAAAGTTCTGTTTCCTCACCGATCACTAGATGTTGAATGGTGTATATTTTGATGGCTATCTTGTGATTTCTGCAGTATTCTAATACTTGCTTGGAAATGAGATAGTCAGAATGTTAGCAGACAATAAAGCTGTGTTTCTTTGGGAGAGAAGAGAAAAAGGGATATAAATTTATATAAATGTTTACACTAAAGTGCCCAGATATCATTATTTAATCATAACTCTAAGTGGTATGATTTCAGTTCTCCAACACTACAAACTAACAAGTTTCACTAAACGAATAAACTGAACTAAGCTGATTGACATTTATAGCGGCCTTTCCAACTACTATCAAAGGGCAAAGGTTTTTAGGAAAATCTGATTTGCAAAACAGAAGTGGTAAATCTTCAAGGACTTGTAGTACCTTTCACATTAATTCAGCCATTGCCAGGAAGCCCTTTATCCAGAACCATATGAACGTCTTCAATGTCCTCAATTCTTCTTACCAAAATGTTTCCTTTTTTTTTTTAAACATTATTTATCCTTGTTTTCTGAGGCAGAGGCAACTGTTTCCTTCTCTGACTCCATGAGCAAATGTCCCACGCAAACATTTGCACTGCTCTCTAAAGCCTGGTTTCCTGCACCTCTTCTTCTGTCTCCTCTTTCAGAGCAGTGATGGGGGGTCGAGACTTGCGCTTGCTTGAGTTCCGGTGGGGGAAGAGCTTCATCCTGTCCGAGGGGCTGATGGCCTGCCGGAAGAGGCTCTTCTCGCTCAGCAGTTTCTGGATGGAATCATACTGCCGCACGTTGTTCTCCTCTATGACCTAGGGAAGTGGCTGTTAGTGAGATCTGGAACAGAAGGCAGGTCACACCAGAGCAGGGACCGAAACTGGCATAGGCTCGAAGGAACATAAAAGCCAAAAGAATGCACAGTGTCCAGAGCTTTGCATTTTGAACAATCTGGTCTATCCCATTTAACTGTTGTGTCCTCTTGCTTTAAGGAGGTTGTACCATCTGTGAAATTAGCTGTAATTTTCAACTTAGTGGCTGGAAGATTTTTTTTTTTTTTAATTAGTAGTATTGGGCAACGTGCTTCTTTAGGAAACTTTAGAGGAACCAAGAGTACTTTGAAAACAAGAATAATTCGTGTTAGACTCCTTATATATTACCTTAAAAATGAGTGTAAGACCACAGCACTGTAGGAGTTGAACCTCTTCAACAGTGGATCTGAAGCTTAACAATTCCAAGCTGGTCAGGATGTGCCTGAGTTTAATATGGCTCTTGTACATGCTGAGGTTGCACAAATCCAAGGCCAGAGGACAGAGGGCTTTACCAAACCTCTTGAACTTACCCATGGCAGGGCAAGAGGTTGGGAGTCTGCCCCCTAATTTGTCACTTCAAACTTAGTAATAATAATGGTAATTACAATCCTTCAGTAAGGAAAGCATTTACCTCCGGGAGGCTCAAAAGCCTTAACAGAAATGACGTGATACATCATCCTCAGAACTTCCTTGTGACTAAACCAGAGGGAATTCGTAAACATTACTTGAAGGAATCTGTGACAGTTTTGAAATCCCAATTAGAAGGTGGTTGAGAGAGGCACTAACCTGAGCTTCAACTAATGACTAGGAAAAAGGAACTTCTTAACTACCACATTAAAACCATAAATCAGAGTATAAGACAACCTGGCCTGGCCTGGCCCCCTTCCAAGGGAGATTAAGCTATTGAAAGAATCAAAAGGACTTTTTTAAAAATAGTATTTTTTATGACTTGGTCCCCAAATAAAGGGCTCAAAAAGTATAGATATCGATATCCTGTTTGTTAATGGATCTTAGTGATACGCTACCATTTTAGATTTACTGAATTTTAACCTCACCTGGTAGCTCAGATAAAAGTGAAAAACTTGTGCAGCTATTTTAAAGCTATAGTAAAGCTAGATGGCTGTAAGACAAATGTTTTAAGGAAGAATTTATACACTGCTGCTATTTGAAGGAACTATCACATATGAGATTGTTATCAAAAATTACAAGGGAAATGAGATCTTAAGTAAATTTACGAAAACTCACCAAAAATCGTTGGCATTCCAACATTGCTTCTATCCTGTGTTCACAGAGGATTACTGTGCAATCAGCAAATGCTTGTTTTAGAGTTCTTCTAATTATTTGGTATGTTCTACAAAAGAAAGAAAAAAATATACATAATATCACAAAACGTGAATAATCTGACTTTATCCTTGATAACATTCCTATTGTTCTATTAATTTATTTCTTTAATATTAAGTCTTTCTTTAAATACTTTTAACATAATATTGATACATAGTTAGCCACAATCAACTTTCCAACCATGGAGTCGATTCTTTATAAATAAATAGGACAAATATTTTGAAGAAAACTTCATAAATAAGTATACTTTTCATTATGCAGAATCACCAGCAGTTCTTTATTTTGTGCTACAAATATGTTTATGGCATAAATGGAATATAAAGAAACATCGTAAGCATCAGATTATGCCCATGTATCTAAATATTTCATCATGTGTTGACATGGGGGAAGAATTTGTGTGAAATTTCAAACTATCAGAGAACACAGGGCTCTTATTCAAGGAAATAATCATTTGGGCTCATGTCAAATAGTGACATTTCACTGGGCAATTATTTCATATCCAGTCCCCCACTTGCAGACATGCCAGCCTAAGGGGAATGTGTGTCACTCTGAAGTAGGTCTCAATAATTCTGCTCCCACTATGCTATTAAATGACAGGATTCTGAAACTCACATCGGATCCAAATGAGCACTGGGTTCATCAAGCAGCAAGATCTTTGCCTTACTGAGAACAGATCTGGCCAAGCACATCAACTGCTTGTGGCCATGGCTTAGGACATAGCCTCCATCCACAAGGACAAAATCAAGCTTCCCAGGAAACTGCTCTATCACAGATCTGAGTCCAACCTGCAAAAAAGAAAGAGAGAAAATACTGTGATTAGAGAGAGTAGTTCAGATACCAGAGGGTTAAAAACACTCCAGAGGTTGGCATTCTAAAAATAAACAAAGGAGTTCTAAATTTTTCATACCACCCCTCCTCCAACTCCCGCTATTTGAATTAGATTGAGCAAAAGTCTATTTATAATCTTGGCAGCTCTAAAGGATCAGTCTATAACTTGTTTCATCTCTGTACTTCATACATTCAGGAAATTTTCAGTGAATGCCTATTATGTACCAGGCATTCCAGTAGGCATTCAGGAAATGATAAATGGCACAGGGCTCCTGCAAGGCTCAGGGTTTATAAAGATGTACATAAATAATTACAACACAATTGAATGCATGCTAGAAAAGACAATATATATAGAATGCAGTTATTCCCTGCATTACAGCATCCTATGCAGACAGTAGAAGACAGAAGGTAGCACAAAGGATGCAGGTATGTGACATTCTTTACACTACCTCCTATCCTCTGCTGTGTCATAACAGAGGATGAAAGATAGCATAAAAGAATCAACTGGGGAGGTTTGTAAAATTACATATGGCAAATCACTACTCATCTCCTGAATTCCATAAAAACTGACTGTAAACATTGATAAAAATTATAGTGACCCCAGTCCAGGTGTCATCAACTCCTAGGCATCATCCTACAAATCTCAATTGGTCAAATTGTCAATCCACCCTCTAGGGATCTTCCTAAAATGCAGGTGTGACCATATCATTTCTCTGTTTTAAATCCTATGGTAGTTCTCCTCCTGATGGAATAAAATCTAAGCTCTCTCACATGGTATATAAGGCATCCAGAATGGAGCCCCCGCTACTCTTATTCCCCGCAGTACCAAACAGCTCGTAGTTCCCTAAGCACCTTGATGTTCTCAAGTTTGTGCCATTGCTCAGCCTGAAGTATCCTTCTGAATATCCTTGATCATCCCTCAGGGCACCTAGTGATAGCAGTATTTGTGCAAGTTTCCCTGTTAAGTTTCTTGGGGGTAAAGACATGCTCTTTAGCTCTGTGTCCCCAGTACTAATGCTGTCAGTCTCAACACATTCATTCATTCTTTCAGCAAAAATGTACTGAGTTGCTAGAATGCTGGTAGCCAAAAAAACAGAGTTTTGATCAATGATAAAGGAATCAAAATGTAAGGATGAATGAGTGCTGGTTTTAGCTCTGCCATTATAGAGTGTGATCTAAAACATCACTTCATCTGAGTCTTCAAGACTCTATAAAATCCCCCCAAAAGCAAATTATAAAATTAGAAGTTCCCTAAAGGACACGGGGAGCATTAAAGGGAGGGAAGGGCATGCCTTTTAACCCGCATTTGGGTGAGGCAAAGACATAAAGTGTAACTATAATGTTTGTACCCTCACAAAACCCTGGAATAATAAATAAAAAAGAAAAAAAAATTAGAAGTTCCCCAATACTGATAGGGATGTTGGTGCTTTACTGTCTATAAGCAGCACTTGAAGATTTTTTTTTAAGCCAAATTAACCATAAAAAAAAGCACTGGCTAAGACCGAAGCCAGTGAAGTCAAACATAACTGGCTTTGAATCTGCACACTTCTGCTCATTTGCTCATGATGTCAGATGTGTTATTTTAAGTCTAATTTACCTCACATGTAAAAAATGGAGAAAATAATACTGTTGATCTCAAAAGGTTGTTAGGAGGATTACTGAGATAATTCATAAAAAGAGGCTGCCACAGAGTATGGCACACGGTAAGCACCTAATACATGGTAATGATTAGTATTGTTGGAGCCTGGGAAACCTCAAGGACACAGGCTCAGTCACTGAAACGCTGCCCTAGTGTCACAATAAAGTTTGTAAGATTTTCCCTCCCCAAGTTGCCTTGGGAAGTAAGTTAGTAGAGAGTACTACAATGCTATGAAGTTAAATCATGCCCGCAGTAACAAGATTGAGATTTTGGTAAGATTCTTCTTCCAGAATCATACCAATCAGACACTAATTTTTTAAGGCCATACTATGAAAGCTACTTTACTGTGTTATACTTTGCACTTTCCTATGGTGAAGAACTGAGCAAAGTGTGTTTTTCCCCAGATGAAATGCTTTATTTGTAGTAAATAATTAAACACTGTCAATATTTAGAGAACTGAATTTCAAAAATGAATGACACAGAGATGATCAGGTATTGGGAAGGTATTTTGCAACATTCCTATCTCCTTTTTCTATTCACTATGAAGCACAGTAAAAAAATACCTTTTAGAATCATATTCACTAGAGAAAGGTCAATATAAGTTAATATAACTTTAAATTTGAAGTCAGTGAACATTCAACAAAGTTATTAAGTACCTATCTTCTGCCAGACATTGTAATAGGCTTTGGAGAGACAACAGGAAGCAAGATAGACTAGCAATTGTTTTGGAAAAGATATGAAGTTATTGTTACCAACTGTATGTGCTAATAACAGTGGCTTAAATTTGTCTACTGATCATTTGAATATAAATGGCTGCTTAGTCATATGTTCCTTCAATAGACTCTTAATGAGAGTTTATTAAATTCTAGGTATTATGAGAGACCCAGGGATTCAAAGATGAATGACGCTAGCCTCTGCCTTGAAGGAAATTATAGTCCAGATGAGAAAAATAATAAGTGGGAAGTTACTGTTCAAAGAGGTAAGCACTTTGGGTGGAAAAAAGACCAAAATGGAAATTGCTATAGAGTTCATCTATTTTAGTGATCATTAGCAGCTGAATCCTTTAAAATATATATATATATATATATATACACACACATACATATATATTCCCAATATAATATTAATACTATCATCATAACCCATTTTGCAATAGATTAAAAATAGAAATGTACAGGCATTAGCATTAAAAATAAAGAAAGAAGCACATCAACAGTGTGTGGATATAAAGAACTTTAGGACAAAAGAATTGCCAGCTTCATGCTGTTGAGCTAATAAATTGTAGGTACTTCCCAAATTGCTGTGAAGAAAGAATAAATTTTGTTTTGTAACATATCAAACTAAAAAAAACATCTAACAGTCTGCAAAGGACCAGGCATTTTATTCGAAATGTTGACTTTTGCTATTGCTGTATTCTGGAATGTCATTATGGAGCAAGAGTTTGCTCTTGTGACAAGGAAACATGAAAAAAATCAGAAAAGTTAATAGTGGTTTGCCTGAATAGTCCATTAGTGGAAGTTATAAAAATAGACACTGTCAACTCCTTTTGATACTCCTTTTGCTACTCTGCAGGTTTTTCAGGGCAAATTTCAACTTAAAAGGCCACTATTTCTGCTATTTAGCTTGCTCTCTAAAATGACTTACCTGACTATCAATGTGTACAGATGGAAACTATTCTGTAAGTATTCTAAACAGCAAACAATTACCAAAAAAGCCTTCATTCTGAAACCAACAGACATGGTACTTAGATTACGGACAATGCTCAGACAGCTCACGGGGCTGCAGTAGCCTGTGAACCAGAAGTCAGGGACGCAGCTCTGTTCCTGCATCCTCCAGTAATCCCAGCCCAGGTCTGCAGACTTCTCAAGGCTCAGTATCCTCATTACTAAAATGCGGATGGTGTTACCTGTTGTGTGTCAATCACAAGGCTGTTTTCATGATATATTACACACAAAATGAAAGAATCCTTTATTCATTCGATCAATATTTATTGAATACCATCCATGTACCCAACACCGTTCTAGGCACTGGAAATCCTACAGTAAATAGGACATGATCCCTGACCTCAAGGAACTTCCAGTCCAGTGAGGGATATGGACAAGTTGAGAGGTAAATCTCTAGGTAGTGTGAGAAATGCTATGAAAGGGGTGGAGTTAAAGCCTACACCAAGTAAGGCTCCTCCCTTAACCCTGGAGTGTCAGGGCAGGTTTCTGAGAAGTAGCAGTGTGTAAGGAGAGGCCTGAATGATGAATAGGAGCAGGCAGTGAAGGGAGAGTTTCCCAGGTACATAGAACAGCATGTCAAAAAACCTCCAGACAGCAAAGTGCTTTAGAGAAAACAAAGAAATTCAGTGTAGCTGAAGCATGGGCAGCGGGGGAGGTGGGGAGTGAGTTTAGAGGCAGACAAGGACCAAATCATGAAGGACCCTGTAAGCCACCTTAAGCAGCGTGGACTTTGTCAAGCAGGCAATAAGGAGCCACAGGAAGAGAAGAAACAAATGATCAGACATGGGGTTTAGAAAGATCACCAGAGCTGTGAAGAACAAATGACCTATATAGGGAGCCAATGAGGGAAACCAGCCAGGAACCTATTTCAAAAATTCATGTAAGAGATACTCGTGGTGTCAAGTGGGAATGAAGAAAAGTGAATATATTCTAGATATTTGCAGGGGTTTGATATGTGGGGACTGGTGCAGGAAACTGAGGGTCAAGGATGAGTCTCAGGCCTTGGCTTTGGGAAACTGAGGGTGGTGATGCCATTGGTAGGAATTAGGAACACAGGATGGGTGTGTGGGTGGGGCAGGTGAGAAACTTACTTATCTACATACGGTGCTTTTCATATGCTGAGAGATCAGGAAGGGAGCTCTGGGAATGGGCAGATAGTTAAAGCCAAGAGGATACATGAAATTCCCCAGGAAGACTAAGTAAAGCAAGACAAGAATTAGGATTCTGTCAAACAACAACATTTAAAGGTTGGCCAGGTGAAGACCAGACAGAAACATGATGATAAATAACTCTTACTTATTACCTATATTTGCGAGGAACTTGGCTGGGCCCATTTTACATATAAACCTACAAAGCCACAACAACCCTACCAATTTATTGAGCCATGATGCTAGGGGTCTATTTTTTTTTCCTTGAAATCCAGTCTATTTTGAGATTCTCTTTGGTCTACAGAGTTGGTAAAATCAGTCTGGCACTGGTCCTGGAGAGAAGCCACCTGGGCATGAGTTGTTTTGGGATGAGGAAATTAAACCACTTAAGTTCTAGGTCTTAGAAAGTCTCTTTCCCTCCCTTGGACTTGCTTTAAATTTGTCCATGGGATGACAAGGCACAGAGTGCCAAGATGAAGGTGTGGACCTAGGGCATAAAGGGAAAGGTGGCTGTTTGGGTCAGCTTTGGTTCTAAGCCTTCAAACTAGTAACTAAGCATGACTCCACATGGTTTCATAAAATGCAGTCCATATCAGCAAGAATAAGTTTCCACGTTGGAGTTCGGCACCAAGTCCAAGCCACAAATAAAGTGTTTCTTGACCTGGCTTTGTCATTGTGCATATTGCTGATTTCCATCTGGGAGAATGGGGAATTATGCAGGAGGTACCACTGGGATAAGATTCAGGTGTTTGGCTATCTGTCATTACTCAGTTCATTTCCCTCTCGACATACCAGTCACACCAAGGTCAAGAGAGGACTAAGTGAGATGACATACATCCTGGTTAGCCCTGGATGGTCCTGGGTTTTACCTTTTGTTCTAGTGTCCTGTACAGTTTAGAGTGTGACACACCTGAAAATGTTCTGTTTGGATAAATTATGTGATCAACCACATAGTACCAAAGACTAGGCCTTGTAACTTTTAAACCCAAGTGCCTTTTCTGCTTCTTTAGGTTGTTGCTTGCTTATTTGCTTGTGTGCTATTTTCAGGCCTCTTCAACAAAAACTTAGCACTACTACTTAAAGAACTCATGGCATTAAAATTAGGAAAGCATCATCACCTTTTCTTGTGAACAGCAAATTATTAAAAAGGGGATCAATAAAAAGATAAACCTAAATATAAACTGGACAAATAAAAATCTAAACAGATAAACTTTTTGCATTATATTGGTATTTAAAATCATAACCACATGTTCTAAAATTTTAGATTATTTTTATGATCCTGCTTTCCCGTAAACTTTATTGTGACTTGGCAAGACTTGCAGATTTTATAAAGGCTAATGTCTTCCTTCCCAAGTTTATCTCCCGTTGCATTGTGTTCCTATAGTTCATTCTCTGAAGTCACATCAAAGATCTTAAAATGTGTCACTTGCAATTTAGTTAATGTTTTCTTTAAAACCCCTGTGTTTGTTGGGTAATAAGGAAACTTTGATAATGAAAATGGTTAATCTAAGTACATTTTATTAGGGGCATGTTAAGGTTGAGCACTCAGTGGGTAAGTGTTTAACACTCACAGGCATTTCAAAGCTCCTGGCAAGGTCGACTCTGAAGGGAAGCAGAGAGGGAATAACATTTGGGATAAACAGAAATTGCACTACAAGGACCAAAAGTGCAGGACATAGTGGAATAAAAGGAATAAAGTTGATCCCTAAGGAGACCTTTGAGTCTCAACATTCTTAGTTCTCATGATTCTATTCTGCCACCATCCAGAGCTTTGGACTTAAACCTCAAGTTTAACAACATAGAACAATTTATGTTCCATTTTTCTTTTATATAATACCTCTATTTCAAAAATTATATGTTTACAGTAAAGGTGTTCTGTTAAGAGAAGCAAGAATTTCACTCCATCTCTCCTCCCACCAAATTCCTCTGTATAATGCCTTCGATTATAATGAACTACCAGTTGGATAAACAAAGAGTATTATTTAGGAATTTTGATTCCACTTTAATCCCTATATTTCCTAAATGGTGTCCTAATGGCTTCAAAGGATGGCATCTGCCTCATCTAGGTCATGTGGCATTTTGCCTGGCAGCACTCACAGCCACATCCCCCACTGGCAGATGACTCCTGGTGACTTCCAAAGATGATTATAGTAATTTGTGGGTGCTCGAGAATGAGCATCATCCTTATGTACTAAACCTATGCTTCGCAGAGAAGTATATCATGCAAACCAAAGCTTCCACCTTGAGCTGGGAAAGCTTCAGAATCCAGGTAGGGAGTAGATGAGAAGCTACATAGAGGTGATCCCTTATATCAGGGATAACTCCAGTGTACTAGAGTTGCCTGGGTCTCTCCTAATTCATGTTTCATTGATGCAAATCGGTTAGGGATGGCCAAAGTAACACTATCTATGGAATCTGCTGTAGATTAAATTTTGTGTCCCCCCAAATTCATATGTTGAAATCCTAATTGCTAAGGTGATGGTATTAGGAAGTGGGGCCTTTGGGAGGTGAGTTAGGTCATGAGGGCTCCATTCTAAACCCTTGATTTGGATTAGTGTCCTTGTGAAAGAGACCCCAGAGAAATAACTTGCCCCTCTACCATGCAGGAACACAAGGAAAACACAGCCAATTAAGAGGAAGCAGGCCTTCACCAGACACGAAATCTGCCAGCGCCTTGATCTTGAACTTCCCAGCCTCCGTAACTGTGAGAAATAAATTTCTGTTGTTTATAAGCCACCCAGTCTATGGTATTTTGTTGTAGCGGCCTGAACAGACTAAGACAGAAAATTGGTACTAGGAGTTGGGTGCTGCTGTAACAATACCCAAAAATGTGGAAGCAGCTTTGAAACTGGGTAATGGGTAGAGACTGTAATAGTTTTGAGGTACATGCTAGAAAAAGCCTTCATTGCCATGAATGGACTGTTAAAGGTTATTCTGATGAGGGCTCAGAAGGAGAGGAGGAGAGTTGGAGAGAAAGCTACAATCTTCTCAGAGAATACCTAAGTGGTCATGAGCAGAATATTGCTAGAAACATGGATGGTAAAAGCCATTCTGATGAGTTCTCGGATGGAAATGAAGAACACGTTATCGGAAAATGGAGGAAAGGCCATCCTTATTATAAAGTGGCAAAGAACTTGGTTGAATTGTGTTTATGTCCTAGTGTTTTGTGGAAGGTAGAACTTGTGAGCAATGAAATTGGATATTTGGCTGAGGAAACATTTAAGCAAAAATATTGAAGGAGAAACTTCGTTCCTCTTGACTGCTTATAGTAAAATATGAAATGGCTTAAAGATGGAATTGTTGACCCAAAATAAAAACATAACTTAAAAATTTGAAAAATTCTCAGCCTCTCCATATTGTAAAAAATGAGAAGGCCTAATCAGGAGATAATACAAAGGGTGTGGCCAAATTTCATAAAGAGATTATATGGACCAGCCATCTCAACAGAAGCTATGAGCTATTCATCAAGACAATGAAAAAATTAGCCAGCCATCTAAACAGAAGCCAGGACCTATAGTCCAAGACAATGGAAGAATGATCCCAAAGCCATTTTGAAAATCTTCCGGGCTGCCTCTTCCATCACAGGTCCAGAGTGCAAGGGGCTGGGGGAGCAGAAAGATTTCAAAGGAGGGGCTCAGACTTTGCTCTTCACGCTCCATGGCCATGCATTTCTGCCACCCCAGGTGCAGCTCTGGTGGTTCCCAGTGTATGTGCACTACACCCAGCAAAGCTGTGGGGACAGAGCTGTTCCCACCTAAATTTCAAAGGATTCCCCATAGAGTCACAAGGCCCAGACAGAGAACCACCATAGGGGGGGGGCACCACAGAGATCCCCCACTAGGGCAATGCTCAGTGTAGCAGTGGAGATGGGGCTGCCCCTGTGATCCCAGACCAGTAGAACCACTGGGCATGTAATTCCAGCCTGGGGGAGCCACAGATGTGGGACTGGAGCACAGAGACACTGCAGAGGTGAGGTGCCCAAATCCATGGGGGGAGGGCCTCCATCCCACTGTGTCTGGAAGGTGGGACCCCCCAACCCAGTGGACATGGAGGGCAGAGCAAAGAAGATTATTCTCAAGCCTTAAGGTTTTGGACTTGCTAGGGACCTGTCATTCAATTCTTCTTTTCTATTTCTATTTTGCAGTGGGAATGTCTCTCCTGTGCCTGTCTCACCATTCTAGTTTGGAATCACATAACATGTTTGATTTCATAGGTTCACAGCCAGAGAGCAATTTGCCTAAAGATGAATCATATTTTAAGTCTCTGATTTAGAGACCCTATCTGATTTAGATATTCAGATGGCAGTTTGGATTTTAGACTTTTAAGTTGATGCTGGAATAAGTTAAGAGTTTGGGGGCTATTGGGATAGAATAAATGTATTTTGCATATAAAAAAGACATGAATTTGGGGGGCCAGGACTAGAATGTTATGGTCTAAGTGTTTGTGTACCCTAAAATTTATATGTTGAAATCCTAACCCCCAAGGTGACAGTATTAGGAGATGGGATCTTTGGGCGGTAATTAGGTCGTGAAGACAAAGCCCTCATGAATGGGATTAGTGCTATTATAAAAGAGACCCCAGAAAGGTCTTGCCCTTCACTATGTGACGACATAGCAAGAAGGTACCATGTATGAACCAGGACCAAATCTGATGGCACCTTGATCTTGGACTTCCCAGCTTCCAGAACTGTAAGAAATAAATAGCTATTGTTTATAAGCCACCCAATCTATATTTTGTTATAGAAGTCTGAATGGACCAAGACAGAGCCTGATAGTAGAGCCTTACCACTGAGGAGTGGGATAGGTCCAATCAAAAGTAGTAGGTACTCCAGGTATATTAGGGTACTCCATTTTAAAGTTGTGCACACACACATATATGCACATACAGAAAGCATATAGAATGATCTGTTATGACAATCATGTATGTATGAGCTACCTCTTTCAAAATTATTTCAGTTAGCATCCTTACCTCATCTGCAACTTTCCATATTTCTTGATCACTCCACTGTTCATAGGGATCCAAGTTTTTTCTAAATGTTCCAGAAAAGATAAACACTTTCTATAGCAACAAAGAAAAGAAGAAAATGTGAATAACCTAGAAATCTTTTTATTTTTCCCTTATTGTACTGTAAAATATTTCTAGTAGAAAAAATATTTTAAAATACTGTAACAAACACCCATATACTTACCATATAGTTTTCTTAAATTTTAATATTTTATCATGTTTGTTTTGTATCATGTTTTTAAGAAACAAAATATTATAGCAATGTTTGAAGCCCCTTGTCAACATTTTTCTAATCCCAGTATCTTTAGAATAAAGAAATTGAGATAATGGTAAATTGTGGAAAATTAAATTTTTTTATTCCTAGTAATATTCCTTATTATAGGCAAATATAAAATTTAAAAGTTAAAAATGTAAGTTTATGAGTTATAATTAACTTGTTAGAACAAATACCTGTTTTGTTAACATATTTTCCTTGAGTTTCTTTGCCATATCTAGCTTCTTAAGGGATTTTGAAATTGCTTTAACTTATACTTTTTCACACACACACATTTATCTCATCTATAAACCAAGGCACACCTCTACTTATCCGACCAGACAGGCACAGGAGAGAGCCACAACTTAGAAATCAATGAAAGATCAGAAATAAAATATTTGTTTAACTGAACGCATGTTACAGAAGAGAGGCCGATGAGACTGATCCTGGTGAGGTGACAAAATGACAATCTAATTCTCTGCAATGAACCTGGCACAGCTGTCCCCTGAGACACTCTATTTGCTACACCCCTGTCTAGTTTATGTCTACCTATATGCTTAAAAAATATTTTGAAAGAAAACTTCTGTTTCATTGTGAAATGCTAATGAAATAATAATAATATATTTAGGTCTCTCTCTGTGCATATGGGTGACCTGAAAAAAGATTTTTGATGTTAACATTTAGAATAATTTTTTCTTTGCTTTTTTCCATTTTGCCTTTGGTTAATAACATCCACTAAGGGGAATTAAAAACTAAATTTCTTGAAGCCATAGTTTTCACAAATTGCCTTAGACTGAGAGAGAAGGCTAAGAAGTAAACTTGCCCAAGGTTACTTAGCTAGTAGACAGTAGGAGCTGGAATTCAGACCCAGGAGTGTTTGTCTCCAAACCCGTGCTCCTCACCACCACAGCAAAATATCTCAAGTCCTTTGTGGAGCAGTTTTTTTTCTACCTAGTTGGAACTCAGGAAGGATTAAAGGCTGGGCAGGACCAGTCTGGTGAATGCATAAAAAGCCCGTCAGCCCGTAGCGGCATATTCTTTATTAAACACTGTTATCCATCCCTCTGGCCACAGGCTCGGTTCCCGGAGAGGTCAGCTTCCTCCTCCTATGCAGGACCCGAGTCAAAGGGGTTCATGCGGGCTACAGCCTCTTTGTAACTTCCAAGGAGACTTATATATCCAAAGGAAGCACACAAATAGAAATGTTTATTTTGGAAAGGCAACGCAGCTTGCAAAGATGCCACAGTAATGCGCTTCTGCCCTGGAAGGTGTGTCTATGAACGGGAACTCAGCTTCTTTGAGTCTCCATGTTCTGCTAAATAGGGACATGCCACCTTTCTCCTTAAATTTCCTCTACCTCTAGGCTTCCTCATCTCAGTATATGATGTCTTCATTTCTTCAGGCCAGATATTTGGGAATTGTCCATGACTTATCTTTCTCCCTGATCTTCCCAAATAAAACGAATCATCTGTCCTATGGATCATCCCCTCTGGACCACAGCCAGAGCTTCCTACTTGATTTCTTTCATTCTTGCTTCCTTTCCCCTCCATTCTCATTTAGCAACCAAAGCAATTCACTACAGGCATAAAATGGATCATTTCATTAACTTTTTACAAAACCTTCAAAGGGTTTCCACTATACTCAGGGCAAAATGCAACATTTCCAAGATGGCCTCCAAGATCTTCCCTGACTTTGCCCTTCTACACCTCTGGCTCCCTCAGTGCCCTCCTCCGCCCCACTCCCTTTCTTACTGCAGCCACACCATCTTTCTTTCACTTCCTCAGCTTCTCCGCACATTGGATTCTCTCTGCTTGGGAATCTCATCCCCTGCATCCTCCCTGTGGCCAACTGCATCCTTCAGGTTCAAATTAAATGTCACTTCATCAGGGGCATCTTTCCTGATCCTTAATACTAAATAAGGTCTCCCAATGTATGGTCTTATAACTTCTATACTGTACTTTCATAGCTTATAGTGAATATTAAGATTATATATGTATCTGTGAGCATTTTGTTTTTAATGTCCACCTATCCTACTAGACCATAACTTTGCTCTATACCTTGTCATTAGCATGAACTTTGTCCATAATGTATGTTCAATAAATGTTGCCTGAATGAATTAACTGATGTGAAAATAAAAAGTAAAAAATATAAAAATATCAAAGTTAGAGTTCAGCACATGTTATTCTTCTTCCTTCTAAAAGAATAGCTACTACAACCTACTGGGATTCTTTGGCTCAGAAGGGAAACAAAAATATATGTGTGTGTGTGTGTGTATACACATACAGACATACATACACATATCACATACACACCATGTATAGTTCTATTAAAAAGTGGCCAAAATATTTATAAGTATCACAGTATTTAAAGGAATTATACTAAGAACCCACTAAAACTTCAGTCCTTCTTTATAATTGCTTGGGAAATGGTCTGCCTAACCTTTACTCATAATACTGTAGTCTAATAATTTATATCAAATACCTATCAAATGTATGTTAATATATCATATATTAATTTTAGTTAAAATAGATATATATTTTAAAAATTATGAAGAAAGAAATCTGTTTGTTGAAATTAGATGTCAAAAAGTTTTAGGTGTGGTAGATTTGATACCATTCATAAATTCTGTAGATCTTTTGTTCATAATTTATTGTCTAGCATAAGGTAATGGAGTAAGTACTCCTGTAATTTAAAAAAGGAATTAACTGAACAAACTGGTTTGGTTAGAATTCAATTTTATACAATTAATCAGACATTCCACTTCTGTATTACAAATAGTATCTGCCACTCTCTTGCTTCCAAGGGTGCCAGTGGGTGTCTAGTTCTGTTTTATAAACTGTTTGAATTTTCCACAAACTCATCTCTAAAGCTTAAAGGTCCTTGGAGGTCATGTAAGTCCTTTTCCCCAGTTTACAAATGAAACAACCAAAACCCTGGAAGATTACATGGCTTGTCCAATGTGCTACATTCAGACTGACTGTGCAGCAAAAAATATACCTTAAACTATCAATCATAACAATGATGCCTTATCTCTAAGAAACTGTTCACTAATAGGAACGTTAGAGTGTGTAAATATTTGATATTTATTTAACGTCATGTATGGTATAAAGAACAATTCTTGAAACTCAAGGAAGAATAAGAGCACCATTATTCACCACATGACTAATGTCTTTGCTAAGGCTGACTCCTCAACTCGACTCAACTCAGTGGAAACAGCTGAGCCTACATGGAGTTCTTAGAGCTGGTCACGCATTACTGCAACAGGCATTATGCTTTAGCATTGGAGGTGAAATGAAAAACAAAAAAGCAATTTGGCTACTGTGGTGACTGAATAGAATATAAATTACAGAAGCGGGAGGAATGACTCTTTACCTTTAAGTGTATAGTGCTGTTTTGTTGTAGCTCAGAAGGAATGTATTTATACACACGCACACACATATATACACATATATCATGCATAGGTCTATTAAAACGTGGCATGGCCTAAATGCTTATAAGTATCACAGTGGTTTTATCTTCCTTTTTAACAATGTCAGCAACATTTTCTTATAAATTGAATCTATATAATAAAAATCTATCCAATGTAAACAAATCGAGATCCTAACATTACATTAGAGAATGTTTAAAAATAAGTATTGCTAGGAAAAAACAAATAAGTGTTGCTTTGGGTTTCTTTTGTTGTTTGTTTGGTTTTTTTTTTTTTTTTGAGACAGGGTCTTGCTTTGTCACCCAGGCTAGAGTACAATGGCATGTCATAGCTCACTGTAACTTCAAACTCCTGGGCTCAAGTGATCCTCCTGCCTCAGCCTCCCAAATAGCTGGGACTACAGATGCATGCCACTATGGCTGGCTAATTTCTCTTATTTTTGTAGAGATATGGTCTCACTATGTTGTCCAAGCTGATCTTCAGTTTCTGGCCTCAAGCAATCCTCTTGCCTCAGCCTCCCAAAGTGTGGGATTACAGATGTGAGCCACTGCACCCTACCTGCTTTGCTTTTGAGAATGGCTACTAACTAGGACAAGATGAATAAAATATTCCTCAGGCAAATAAGATTTATAACAAATACAAAATAATTTTATAATATCAATGTACATATCATATATTTGTATGTAAATTACATGTAAGATATACAAGCTGTTTCCTGTAAAATTATTTAATGCTTCACAACTTTTTTATACTACAACTTCTAGTATACACATTTTCAGAGGTAGCATAAAAAATGTTTTCTTGTCCAGACCAAATTATCAAAAATTTAAAATTTTTGGCTCAGAAGCAATACCATTGTGTTATACTTTTTTCCACACCAGTTAAATTTCTCTTCACCCTTGAATTCAGCACTGCACCTCCCCACTGTCCTCATTTTAGTCTAGACTCTTGTCACATCACAGCTGGAGAGTTTCATAGCCCACGTCCCTGCTTCTCCTGCTGCTTCCCCAGGTCTATCCTCCACATACCACCAGCAGCAGCATGATCCTCTACCACCCTTTCACCAGCTTCTTTCTCACTCAGAAAGAGTCAACCCACGCCTCACTGGACCATGCTGGTACTTAGCATGTTTTTCCCTCTTTCTCCTAATACTCCCTAACATGTGGCCTCCCCTGACCCTTTGCATCCCAATGTTTTCAGTTCCCATCTTTGTACTTGTACATAATCTTCCTGTCAGGGATCCTGGAATACCATCTCCGTACCTCAATGCCCTCAAACTTTCTAAAATCTACAAGTTTTATGACCCTTTGTGGCTGACCTTAATTATCATCCTCTTTGTGAAATTGTCCACACTGTTCATTCCTGTATTATATACCTCCAATCCAAGGAGGAGACAAGATCCCTTGTCCTCAAGGAACTATACATAATAACCACCACTACAATACAGTATATTGTACTTACTATGTACCAGGAAGGAGTCTAAGTACTTTACCTGTATTAATTCATTCAGTCCTCACAAAAACGCAATGAAGTAGTTACTACCATTATACTAACTTTATGGACAAGGAAAGTGAATCACAGAGAAATTAAGTGACTTGCCTAAGACATACAGATTAAAATCCAGATACTGGTAGAACTACAATCCCTCGTAAAAGAGATCAAGCATTTAGTGACTCAGCACAAAACAATGTATATTGAATTCTTATCATGGAAGCTATTGTGTTATCCACTCTGTAAGAGATTAAAAAAATAGTAAGGGAAAAAAATATATGTTTCATTTAGCACTTCTATTATATTCTTTTTGCTCATCTGTTTCAATTGTTGATGATCTTGTGTTTAAATCTTGCTTCCTTAACTGAATGTCTGCAAAGTGTTTACAACACTCAGTGAAAGAAACAAATCCACAGATAACTGAATGAGAACTTCTAATACAAGACATTTCAAAAATGCCAGGAGAGATTTATAAACAAGGTTCTAGATCCTATGTGGGACTGGAACATGGGAGTAGAATGTTGGGGCTGGAGTGAAAAACCTAAATGTTGCTCTAAAAAGTTTAATTTGTATGCAACATATATGGGGGGACACAAGGAAAAAGATAGGAGAAAGACACAGCAGTGGGAGCAGGAAAAAAGGAAGGACACACTGATGTGGCGGAGTGGGGACATGAGCGCTTGGGGCTGGCCTTTCCCTCACCATTATCCACAGCACTCCCTGACTAGCCCATGCCTTGACCCATGACTACATTTAACTACCTATATTTAATTTACCATTTTGGTTACATTCTTTCTTCCTTTGATCTTTGACTTATGACAATGAATGTAATTTTGAGCTTCTCGTTAGAAGCTCAGAGGTTGGATTGGGACCTCACGGTGACAGATCAAGGACAAGTGCTAGCTATACCTTTCGCATAACTACGAAGCTGTAATACTTATAATTTTAAGCATGCAGATGGGGTTTGATAACTAATTATTAAATTGTTAATTATAAAACTGAATGAGAACTGCTACACCCCTGACTTCATCGTTCAGATCTACAGATACATGTTTTGGCCCCATCTCATAGCCCACAGAGCCAAAGATGCCCCAATTCTGTGGTGGAAGTCGTGTGAGCACAGATTATTTTCAGATCATAAAGTCTCATTGCAAGAATAAGCCTAGTCATTTCCTCAGAATAGCTTGCAGTCTTTCAAACTTGTAACCAAAGCTTTAAAAATACATTTAAAAATTATTTTTCTGTTTTTTAAGAATTAAGCACTTAAGATTAAAGGCTAATGAACCATCTTAAGTCTTGGTGTTCGAATTACCTAAATCAATGTGACTCTGACTAAAAGCCTCATTGTCTCCTTTTCATGACCTCATAGATCACAGGTAAAGTAGAACATATTAAGGGAGGCTCTACCTGGAAACGTACACAATAGTCTGTCTTCTAAGTTGGCACAGTCTCCAAGACTGCTTTCTAGCTTACAGGAGGGAAGAACATTAAAAAAACAAAAAAACTGCAAGGACTTGCCAAAACCAATGGCATCTTGTGATTCCACAGCTGGTGTCTCAGGATCACTATTAGAAAGAGAGGAAGTTTCTTATTCAAAGTTCCTGTTTCATGTGTCTGAAAACAAGTGACTAATTGATCCAGAGATCTCTAATGTCTCAATGTCAGAGATCATCAGAACTATGCCCTCACAAGGTCTGGGAGATGGAAGAAAGAAAAAAAGCAAATAAAAATAGCTCTCCTTGGATTTTTCTTCCTTTTTTTTTAAAGATCAAACTCCAGGAAAGGAAAAAATTACTTAATTTGAACTTTCACAGAAAAGTTAGAAAAATAAAAGCATCTCTTGGTTTGGACATCAAAAATATATGAGGAGTTTGCCCTCACATATTTTCTTGGGCATTCACATAATGTTCAAAAATTGTCACAGTGGGCCAGGTGCCGTGGCTCATGCCTGTAATCCTAGCACTGTGGGAGGCTGAGGTGGGAGCATTGCTTGAGCTCAGGAGTTCGAGACAGACTGAGCAAGAGCAAACTCTGTCTCTACTAAAAATAGAAAAAATTAGCTCAGCTCAGTGGCATGTGTCTGCAGTCCCAGGTACTCACGAGGCTGAGGCAGAAGGATGGCTTGAGCCCAGGAGTTTGACGTTTCGATGAGCTACAATGATGCCATTGCACTCTAGCCTGGATGACAGAGTGAGACTCTGTCTCAAAAAACAAGATAAAACAAAAAAAATTGTCACAGTGGAAAAAATAGTACATTCTATCTAAAGATGTGCTTATAATACTAAAAGACAATCTCATAAACCAGGATCATAAACATATACATGAGAAGCATCTATATCAGCATCATCAAGCATTTCTGAAGGAATCTTTGAAAGTATTTCTTGTTTAGTTTATACAAATCTTGAAGCTATAGAAGAGGGAAAATGAAAAATGGCAAATTTGGAATATTCACTTTGACAGAAAGGCAAGACAAAGAATTTTCATAACTCTGGCCCACTCAGTCTTCCTTCAGGTCTTGCATATTTAGATTCCTAAGTAGAGCCTGCAATAAAATAAAAACCTCTCCACCATGTGGCAGATACCCTAAAGGATTTCCAGTGAAACTGAAATTAATTTTTAAAGCTTAGCTTAGTGTAAGGGCAGATTTATGTGAGCAAGAACAACAAAACCTAAAAGTCTCGCTGTTTTTAATTAAAAATGGGACCAAAAGACTAAGGTTAAACTGAATCACAACACTTCTCTGACAAGTTCTCTGATTCTATTTTATGTTTTTCAACATTTTTATGTTGCCTAGTGCTATCACCTTGGGATACTTGTATTTCCAGTGTTTCTTTATCTGTAGAGTATCAGACAATCCCTTTTTTCTTTCCCTAGAAACAATACTGTTTTCAAAACTCCAACCAGGATTAAGCTTCTGGCAGCATAGCAAAAGTCTACACAAGTGAGTTAAAAGCATCAGTCTAGCAGTTAGAAAATTTAGTGCCCATTAGTTGAAAGGAGCAATGTTTCACAAACGTAATCTATCAAGAAATACGAGCTTTTTTCTTGGTCTAGATTTGTAGTCAATCTACCTGGAGATGCTCCTGGCATTTTAATTTTGTGCTAAAAGTAGAGAAGTGTTAGAAAGAACCATGGCAGTGGAAGGGATTCAGTGCCCATTAGTACAAAGGGAGGAAAATGATCATTACAACAGTGAATATGCCCAGAGAGATGAGAGCAAATACTAGCAGAAATACAATAAATGCCTTTCAGATTTGGTCCCAGTAAAGATATTTCTTGGTCTCCATTTAGATCATTTTAAACTGGAACCATTGCTATTTCTCTCATATACAAGAAGTGCTCTTGCACAATAACACAGATAGAATGATACCAAGCCAGTGAGGCTAAAGATCCTTTGTGACTCAAATCAAAGAGTGACATTTAAAAAAAGAAGCTACAGATTAATCTGACATGGTTCATCCTATCCAAAGAACAAAAAACAATCATTACACTTTCTATTTTCAATTCCACTAGCTCATGCTTCCAAGTGTTTGTTATTTCAGGAGCATCTTTTATGGGCTTGCAAAGCATTTCTCAACCTGCTGTGACTGCTAAGTTGGAGCTCAGACCACTGAAGCAGGAGGAAAAAAAGCTGGTAAACACAAAAGCCCCAGGCTCCTGCTGCAGACTGTCTTCTGGGAAATGCTATCAAAACTATGAACATTTCAATAAATATAAGTAACATAAAATCTCAAATTTTCAGAAAATTTTTTATGCCTATGAAAAGACTGCATTGAAGAAAAAAGATGGCAATGCATCACAAATATATTTTGCAGGGTAATGTGAATTTCTTGAGCACAAGTGTCAAATAAAGGTAAAAATGCAATACAGTTGCTTTTTTCTGGCTAAGTCTTTTTGCTCACCTGCGGTATCACTCCAAAGGCTTTCCTCCACTGTTGCAAAGTTATTGAATCCCAAGACACACCATCAATCTGGATTTCTCCTTCAGTGTTCAGTAGTCTCAAAAAAGCCGATAACAAGGTACTCTTCCCTGATCCAGTTCTTCCCAAGAGGCCCACCTGTAAGGTAAAAGTGATGGGATTATTCCTGTGACATTCAGATACCATGCCATAAATGTAATTCAGCATTGGACTTCAATAAAAACCACTGAATATTTTCTCCTGTCATCAGATTTTCACTTACTCATTCAAACCTTTCTGAACACTCCAACATTGACACATGGTAAAGAGCAATGCTGGAACAGGATAGAGAAACTGGCAATAATAAATTGGACCCCCGATGCTGGCTTCATTTATCACTGACCTTTACTAAAGATTGAAAACGTCCATTTTGCATTAAAGACAAGCAAAGATAGTGTCTTCTCAAGCCAGAAGCAGAGACCTGGAGCTTGATATAGTCCCCAAAGTGGATATGAGTTGAAAGTTAATTAATCTGAAATAGTTCTAATATTTAGTATATTAGACAGTAATATTTAACATTACTGTCCCCAATAGGTTAATTATGTCAAGTTCAGGCCTGACAATAAACAAGAATATGTTCAGGCAGCAGTATCTTCCCAGAGAAGGCAGGTTCAACCAAGGCTTACCACGCCTCAGTGGACTAGCATTTTAGACAGTTGTCAAATCAAATTCTTACATCCACCCTGATTGGCAAGATAGGAATTTTGGGAAGCAAAAAGGATATTAAGGAAAAGAAAAAAACTATTCTTGTTACCTAAAAATGGTAAGAGCATAGCATGGAAATGAGAACATCGTGTAGTACTGTGAGTGGCCCACAGACAGCCCCAACTCTGTGTTCTGACGTCAGCTCAGAAGCCAGCACTTGAAGGTGCTTTGAACACAGTAGAACATTCCTGCAGTCATTAGTTGACCATTAAATAAACTGCCTGACATTTGTTGGCACTGAATAACTGTTCATTACCTTCCCCTTAAATCTGCAGTCCCCAACCTCCATCCGTGGCTGGTTAGGAACTGGGCACACAGCAGGGAGGGTGGGGAGCCAGAGAAGCTTCATCTGCATTTACAGCCGCTCCTCATCCCTCGCATCACCGCATAAGCTCCACCTCCTCTCAGATCAGCGGCATCATTAGTTTCTCATAGGATCACAAACCCTACTGTAAACTTCACATGTGAGGGATCTCAGTTGGATGCTTCTTATGAGATCTAATGCCTGATGATCTGAGGCGGAACTGAGGCGGTGATGCTAGTGCTGGGAAGCAGCTGCAAACACAGATTATCATTAGTGGAGAGGTTTGACCACACAATAAATGGGATGCACTTGAACCATCCTAAACCCATTTCTCTCCCACCCTGTCCGTGGAAAAATGGTCTTCCATGAAACTGGTCCCTGGTGGCAAAAAGTCAGGGACCACTGCCTTACATCATTCCTATTAATATATATATTTTTAATCATTTGGCCTTTTTATAGTATAGCTGAGCAAATGATCTTTTAAAGTAGTACTTTTCAACTATCTGTGGTGAAGGACGGTTTTGTTTTATTTTTTAATTTCCAATTCACTGTAAATTAGTACTTTAAAAAATGTATAATAAAAATGGATTTCTAAATGTTTACTCTCAATTTCTATACTTATCTTATCACAGACCAGTAACAGTTTGTAAACTAGAACTAGTGCATGAACCACAGTAAATGTTTTAGAGTATATAACAAACCTAAATAATAATAACAATAATTTATTCATGCCTGTAGTCCCAGCTACTTGGGAGGCTGAGGTAGAAAGATTGCTTGAGCCCAGGAGTTCAAGGTCAGCCTAGGTAACATAGCAAGACCCTGTCTCAAAAAAGAATTAATAATTGTATCATCTGAATATAATGACAATTTCATTTCTTCCTTTTCAATACTAATGCCTAGAATTTATTATTGTCTTATCGCACTGGCTAGGACCTCTACCACATTGCTGAGTAGAAATTAGATAGGGGGCATGGATATCAGGTTTATGATTTTAAAGGGAATACTTGTAAAATTTTCACATTCCAAAGATATATACAACTATGATATATCAATAAAAAATTTAAAAGTTTCCATATTTAGGATAACAAAAAATAATAATAATACCTCACAGACCACTTATTAGGAAGCTGGTGATGAACTAGGCCTTTGGGATACGATGGTAAACAATAATAACACAGTTGTCTTCCTATCCATCGTAAGAGCCCTACAATGGGACTTTCACAAGTTTGTTCTCCAAGACAACTGAGAAAACCAGATCAACCAAATGTTATGCACAACACCCTGCTGAGTTTATTCATAGTAATAATCACGGTTATTATTTTATGTATTTTTCCTTGATTATTGCTTATCTTCACCCTAAGAACATAAGTTCAACAAGAGCAGGGTACTCTATCTTGTTTTCCATTGAATTCACAGCACCTGGCATAGTGCTTGGTTTACATAAAGTGCTCAATAAATATTAATATTTGGATTGACTGAGGGATACGGATAGGACTGATGGAAGGATTGATGAATGGATGATCAGATAAAAGAACAAATGTATTTATCTGATCTAATAAATATTAGTAAATGGATTCAGTCAATTTTGGTCAATTACCGGATCAACTCTTAACTTTAAAATCTTGTGAAATTTCATATGCACATTTCCATTTCTGAATCGGCCCTTGTTGCACAAGCCCATTCACTGTATGTCATGACTTTTCAAACACAACAGCAAAGCTTTGTATAAGCAATCTGAATATGCTCAGCAAGGGTGAGGTATGGGGGAAGAGAAGAAAAGCAAGTTCCACAGGTGGAAGTGGTTTGCTCTAAGGTTAATCATATCCAGAATTTTTGGTGAAAGTGCCTTGAGATCTAAATCCCTGTATCATTAGTCAGGGTTCTAATGATGATTAGATAAATGACCACATTCCCTTTCCTTCAGAAACAAATACTGAAATCTTTAGGGAACTCAGTTTTTATGTTGGGATAAGACTGGATCAAGAGGCAATTTGTAAATCTTTTCTTTAGCTTTAAAGTTTTTTAGCTATTGCTCTGGTTTCCTTATATCATTAAACTGTTGGTAATGCATTATGTCTGACGTGTTTTTCAACAGCTAGGAATCACATTGGGTTTTACCTATGTTTATATAATTGGCACATAATAATTCTTTTCCGGGGTTTGTTTTTCCAGGCTTCTCAGTGATCTGTTGAGTAAGGCTAGAGTACTTCCGGCAAAGAAGCTTTTAAAGACATATTCTAATTCTAAGTCAGTATTTTCTGGTAACTTCAACGCACCTCCTCCCTGAGAAGTTTGGATCAAGATAAATCAAAATATTATGTAGAGAGTTAAACAGTGTTAAGTTTGGTGCTAGCTGTAATTGCATTGTATTGTTCCATGAATAGAACTGTCTCAGTGCATTCCTTTCAGGGTGTCTTACTCACCATTTTAATAGTGTAATAAATGAAAACCTCTTGTAATTATTTTTCACTTCCTTGTGATTTCCAGAAATCAAGATGCCAAGTCAAGTGAAATTTAGATCTACAAGGTGATTACAATTGAATGTTTTATATGTTCATAAATCTGTTAATAAAACAGTCTTGAGATGCCATCCATAAACCCAGTATAAGTTACTGAATGATTCAACTACTTAACACCTATTTTTATCAAGTCAAAAAATGGGGCATATGTTTAATAAATCAAATAGGCACTTAGGTGATTGTGCTGATATGATCTGAACTCTTGATATTCTTGTAAATTATTTCTGGCATAGTATTTTGAAAGGACTACAAATGGAGAAAGCAGCTAAATTCATACGAAAGATCTTAAAGTACTATTAAATATCGTTTTAATCAGAGAACTGTCCAGTATTATATGCAATATATCCTCTGAGGAATTTTGATAAGTCCAGGTTTATAATGAAGAACCTGACTCCAAATTAAGATCCAAGCCTACATTTTGAGAGGAAAAAAGAAAAGAAAAAAAAGATATTCTAGTTGGAGGAAGGTGATCTGGCTATTAAAATTCAGACAAAAAGTCAAAAGCTTTTAAGAAAAAACTATTTGAAGTTAGTGGTGTGTGCCTGTAGTCCCAGCCCGGGTGTTCAAGGCTGCAGTGAGATATGATCCTGTCACTGCACTCCAGCCTGGGGGAGAGAACGAGACCCTGCCTCAAAAAAAGAAAGAAAGAAAGAAAGAAAGAAAAAGGGAAGGGAAGGGAAGGGAAGCGAAGGGAAGGGAAGGGAAGGGAAGGGAAGGGAAGGGAAAAGAAAAGAAAGAAAAGTATTTGAGATTAAAAAGAAAAATAGATTTTTAAAGTAACAGTTGTGAAATAATGGCTACATTTCTCATGCTTTGAAAATAAAAATCTTTAAAGTATAGGTTCTGTGAATTAAAGCCCTCAATTAAGAGCAAATAAAGTAACGACATCTCTTCCCTAAAGTAATTGCTATGGACAAAGTGTTTTAATATGAAGATTGAATAATTTTTCTGCACAAAATATTGATTTTTTTCACCTATTCACCATATAG
The DNA here is from genome assembly GCF_000956105.1 of Propithecus coquereli. Classification (NCBI taxonomy): domain Eukaryota; kingdom Metazoa; phylum Chordata; class Mammalia; order Primates; family Indriidae; genus Propithecus; species Propithecus coquereli. The sequence goes on from NW_012149729.1 coordinate 7,300,250, forward strand.
CCAAGGGTACGGAGATCCATTAAAAATGAAATGAGATACCCACTTAAGCCCTTAATTTTCAACTGCTTCCCCCACCCCCAAGAAGAGTAATTAGCCCACAGCTGAGTTTGCAATGTTTCTGGATATCCAAAACGGTATACTAAATTTAAGTCTACTTTTTAATTCAGCATATAAGTATGTTTGGAGCATCCTATATAGTAATAGTTTGCAAGATGCTGTTAATATGTTTTAAAGACAAGGCAGTAGAAATGACTTTTTTTTTTTTTTGAGACAGGCTCTTGTTCTGTCACCCCAGCTAGAGGGTAGTGGTGTCATCATAGCTCACTGCAACCTCAAACTCCTGGGCTCAGTTGATTGAGTTATAGCCTGCCACAGCCTCCTGAGTAGCTGGAACTACAATGGAGTACCACCATGCCTGGCTACTTTTTCTATTTTTTGTAGGTCTTGCTTTTGCTAAGGCTGGACTCAAACTCCTTAACTCAAGCACTCCTCCTCCTTTGGCCTCCTAAAGTGCTGGAATTACAGGCGTGAGCCACCGCACTTGGCCCAGAAATGACATTCTTAAGAGACCTACTCAGAATGACATTTTAAGAATCAATTCCTAGTCTAAGGAAGCGTATGACTTACAAATATGTATAAGCCATTCATTCACTCATTCATTCATTCACTTAAAATCTATTAAGACATTACCTAATGTGCTAGGCAAAGGAATAAAAAAATTAAAAACAGGACTTCCAGGTTCCAGTCTGGCTTGTACAAAGCTTGGAAGTGGCCACTCTATCCTAACAACAAGGAGAAAGCTGAGCAAACTGAAAAATCAACAACTTGTTTAGACCTAACAGAGACGTGAGGTCACAGAGCAAACTATTGCCTCCCCCAAAACTGAAGAGACAGGCAAGCAGATACAGAGAATTACAACTTACAGGACAGAAACCAACAAGTAGAAACCTCTGAGGGATCTAGTACCAGGGTAAGAAAACCTAAAATGTAACTGACAAATTATTGGAGACTCAGTGTAGACAAGTCTGAGAGTAAGAAAATTCCAAGGGGCCCAAGCATGGTAGGACCTCTGTACTTTTATGAATTTTGCCTCCAGAAGCCCTACCTGGTTCTCACACTGAAGATCAGAGAAAAATTCCCTAATGTTTCTAGCAGGTAGAGAGGAAAAGTAAACATTTTGAAATATGCCAGAGTATTCTGCTACTCTTTGCAGGCCTGACCTCCAGAGAAACTATTTTACCATGCCTAACCTATTAGGGGTTTTTCCAGAGCCTAACAGACCTAGGGGAAGGGAAATAACTGGACCCCATCCCCCTCTAGCCATTCTGTCCTGTCTAAGGGCATGAAAAAGCTGAGAAGTGCTTGTGAAGTTCACAGCTCGAAGGCACAGGCTCACAAAAAGACAAAGGTCTAATCAAAGGATCACAGAGTGCTTCTCCCACCCATCTAACACACCTTACCACTACATTACTATAGGCCTGTTTACTACAGTTCCTTTTATCCAGCACATTATGTCCACCTTTTGACAAAAAATTACAAGGCATACTAAAAGGCAAAAAACACACTTCAAAGACACAGAACCAGACTTAGATATGACAGGGATGTTGCAATCAATAGATCAAGAATTTAAAACAACTGATTAATGTGCAAAGAGCTTTAATGGAAAAATTATATAATATGCAAGAACGGATGGATAATGTAAGCAGAGAAATGAAAATTCTAAGATAGAATCAAAAGAAATTCTAGAGATCAAAAACAATTGTAGGCCGGGCATGGTGGCTCACGCCTGTAATCCTAGCACTCTGGGAAGCCAAGGAGGGAGGATCACTCAAGGTCAGGAGTTCAAGACCAGCCTGAGCAAGAGTGAGACCCTGTCTCTACTAAAAATAGAAAGATATTAGCTGGACAACCAAAAATATATAGAAAAAATTAGCCGGGCATGGTGGCGCATGCCCGTAGTCCCAGCTACTTAGGAGGCTGAGGCAGAAGGATTGCTTGAGCCCAGGAGTTGGAGGTTGCTGTGAGCTAGCCTGATGCCATGGCACTCTAGCCCAGACAACAGAGCAAGACTCTGTCTCAAAAAAAAAAAAAAAAATTGTAACAAAAATGAAGAATGTCTTTGATGGCCTCATTAGTAGACTGAACATGGCTCAGTAAAGAATCTCTGAGCCTGAGAATATGTCAATAGAAACTTCCAACACTGAAAACCAAAGAAAAAAAAGACTGAAAAAAAGAACAGAATATCCAAAAACTGTGAAATAATTACAAAAAGTATAACATAGGTGTAACGGGAATACTAGAAGGAGAAGAAATATTTGAAACAATAATAACTAAGAATTTCCCCAAGTTAGTGTCGGATACAATAACGTATACTCAAGAAGCTCAGAGAAAACCAAGCAGAATAATGCCAAAAACTACGCATAGGCATATCATATTCAAACTGAAGAAAATCAAAGAAAAATATCTTGAAAAAAGCCAGAAGAAAAATATCTTACCTATAGAAAAGAAAAGAATTACATCTAACTTTTCAGAAACCATGCAAGCAAGAAGAAAGTGGAATGAAAATACTTGAAACTTTTGAGAGAAAGAACCCACCAAGCTAGAATTCTAAACCCTGTGAAATTATCCTTCAAAAGTGAAGGAGAAATAAAGTCTTTATCAGACAAACAAAAATTGATGGAATTTGTTGTCAGTAGACCTGCCTATTGAGCAATGTTAAAAGAAGTTTCTCTGAGAAAAGGAAAATAATATCGGTCAAAAACTTTAATCTACATAAAGAAAGGAAGAATAATGGAGAATGAATAAATGAGGGAAAATTAGTACTTTTATTTTTCTTATTAATTGATCTCATCTCACGGATAACAGTTTGTTCAAAATAATAATTATAACTACGTATGCAATCATATATATATGTATATATTTAAGTATACATGTATATGCCCTCTGCCTGAAGCACCCTTCCTCACCAACCTTTACTTGTTCAAATACACAGTTCAAGTCTCAAAGTCTCATTCTAAATGCCACTTCCTGTATAAAACCTTCCCTGAATAGCCCAACTCTCTGCCAACTGATATGCTAACTGCTTCCTCCTCTGAATTCCCACAGCGTTTTACCTGTATCTCTTATTCAAAGGCATATCAAGGTTTTTGAGGTACGGAAGCTTATAAATTTGGAGGGAGGGCTCTTTTCAAGAATAAAGATTATAAAATTATAAATACAAAATTAGGTATAGGAATGGCTTTGGAAGGTGGCTCAGGCAAATGAAGGCCTTTCTAAACTTAAGCTTTGTTATCTTCATAAAAGTCTGTCTCAAGTCTCACTGGATCTTACATTTTCCCTTTTAGATTATCATCTCCTGGAACAGACACTTTCTCTCTCTCTCCCTCACTCTCTCTCTCTCTCTCTCTCTCTCTCCAGACCTCTGCTCCTCCATCTTCTTAAGAGAAGCAATGGCATCTGCTGAAAAAGGACTTTGAGGTCAGACAGATCTGGGTTTAAGATTCGTGTTTCCTCACTCACCTAATTGAACCTTAGTTTCCTCCATTGTGCCAAAGAAGGGTAATAATATCTACCTTTGGGGTTACAATGAGATCATATGTGATAGCAAATAAAAGTCTTTAAACAGTGCTTAGGACATGATAAGCTCTCAATAAACATTAGAGTCCCTCTTCCAATGTGTTAAACAAAAAATATAGGAAGCCACTGTTTTGGATTAAACTCTTGTACCAGGCCCCAGCAGACATGACTAATATTCAAAATGGAGTTACCCACACTCACCAAACAGAAACTAACTTGTTATCTGGCCTTCTGAGAAATCTGGAGAGAGAGATAACAACCTGATTTCCCAAAAAGGCCAGTTTCAATCTTCAATGGGCTTGATAAATAAAGTTCTCTGTATTTTAATCCTTAACCTGAAGTAACCTGATGCTAACCAATCGGTTATTTTTCTATTGTTCAATCTCCTTGTTCCACCTTACAAGGAAAGTAACTTTGAAATGACCAATCTACTTTTTGTTCTGTGTTTCTGCTTTCTTTAGCCCTTTTTCTGTCTACAAAGCCAACCTCCTCTGCTCTATTAACTGGAACACTTATTTTATTTTATGGAATGACGTGTTACCTAATTCTAGAATCACAAAGCCAATTGAGATGCTTAAACTAAATTTGTTGTCTTTCAACAGATGGCATGATCCCTAGCCTTATGTAATTTTCAACTCCCCTAGAGAGTGCCTTGCAGTGGGCAGTTACTGAACACACGTGGTCTGTTTTGTATATATAGGTTCGGAGAAAATTAAATGCCTGAGTATATTACTTCTTGCTCGTTTTGCTACATCTCTGATTACTACTCTCACATAAGGAAAACTTCCCACAGTGATGAGGATTCTGAAAATTCTGTCACTCTATTTAGGGCTTGGTTGAATTTAATTTAGTGGGCAAATTAGCATCAGTAAAGCAAAAGGGTAGGAGGATATCCCACGAGAGAAAGTCAATTTACCAAGGCTTACCACTCTGGTTTTTATCAGCCTACTTGTTGGTATTGTTATATCCATGGTAACACTTTTGGCGTCCATCTTGGTGACCACCCAAAAAGACATTCTTAGCTGCCTATGGTATTCATTGATGTGTAAAGCAAAACAGAGTAATTAACTGTGCTTTTTCCAATGAAAGGGAGGAGCCAAGGCAAATCATTAATTTTACACATTTCCAATGCATAACCAACATCTCTCTGAGTTCAATAATGAAGCAAAAAAATGTCAAAAATGTCAGAGGTTTCATCAGGACTCTAATATATTCCAAATATGCACAAACATCCCCATTTTAATACTAGGGAAATATTCAATCTAAAATGTAAAATCTGATCCTTCTGTCGTTCATAAGCGTGATGACTGGGAGCTCATACGCATGGGTGAGATGTGCCTCCCTCAAATTTTGTTTTGAGGTCAGCACATTACCTGACGAGAAAAAAAAATTTTTTTTTAAATAAAATAAAATGTAAAGTCTTTCCACGTATTCCATTTAAAATTATTTTCCCTCAGGAAAAGAAAAAGTAAAACAAATCCCATTCTTGATGGACAGAAATATAGAGGGTTAATTTTAGTGGTATGAGAATTCATTCATCTTAACTATAAGACAAAAAGGTGAATCAAATTTTCCAACGTTCCATTTTAAGCCATTTAGCATGGTACACAGGGACTTTTTGCTCAACCTATACTTTTCTTCATTTAACAGAACTTTGTACAATGTTTATTGAATAATCTGAAACTCACTGGCAAAACAGTTTGTTCCTACGTTGGTATTAGTGATGGTGGTCTAACATCTTTACAGGCTGCATCTCAATATGGTTTTTTTAAATCTCTATTTGCAATTAAATGCAAAGAGATGAAGTTTTTAAATTCAGTTGTACAAGAAATCTCTCCCTTTTATTCTATTTCAATTAAAAAAGAAAATCAATGAAAAATATATAATATTCCTGTCAAGATTTATAGAGTAGTCTAGAGTAAGAGATTTGAAGACAATATAAAACTATGTTTATAGAGCATAAAGTATATAGAGAATGATAATCTCCTTCTCCAACAATCAATTCCAAGGATCGGTATATATTAAATTCCTTCTATGTGTTTAGCCCAGTGCTGGGATCCATAAGGAAACACTTTGAAACACTGTACAATTATTTATGCTTAATAAATATAGTAAGTAATTTGGAAAAAATTAAATAATCTATATTCTGTTGAAAACTCCAAAAAACAAAACGAACATACTGAAAAACACTAAGAAAAAAAGTACCACTTGTTTGACAGAATGTAAATTAGATAAAATTGCAGACAACATTAGATTGAGTTAGCAATAAGATATTTCTCTTATTGGAAGATATTTTCAAGATGGAAAATCTAAAACATGTTATAACTTTGGTTTGTTTAACAGTTTTTTTGGTTAGTAACCTAGCAATTAATTAGATATTCTGCAAGTACAATCACATTTAAAATGGACTTATTTATAGATTCAGGACTCTGAAAATTCAATTTCATATGAAAAATAATGACTCCATATAATAATTTGAAATATGTACATTCAATATCAGTGCTAGTCTACAAGAGTAGTGTTACAAATGGATTCTACTGACACATTGCCTTAGGCTAGTGGGATTCACTTACTGAACACAGGTCTAACAATGCAAGCAGTGTTTAAATCTCACCCTCTGGCCAGGACTTATTGAGAAGGAAATGTTCTCTAATATGGCATTCCCACTGTCTATATATCTTGCTGTGAGGTCTTTGACAGTCATTTGGCCTCCTGAGGGCCAGATGTCATCTTTCTTCACGTGTGGATTCTCAAAAATCATAACTTTTGAGAGCTGGCAATCCTTGGATGGTTTGATTGACTTGGTAGATTTACCTTCTTCTGTTGGTATGTCAATAAACTTAAAGATTCGGCTCACAGATCGCATCTGAAATAAAAATAACAATATTTTATTTTTGTTTAAGAACTTGTTTGTTTAAGAATTTCATAATTAGTTGAATATTTTCAAAAAAACAACTTGTTAAGATGTGGCACTTGCTACTCATCACTTGGTTATTTGTAAAGTTTTCCATGAACTAATAGGAAATAATTGGATATAATTAAAAGCTTAGCAAGGAGAATTAACTAGGACTTATATAAATGGGCTCTGTATGGGCCTATTTATTTTTGTGATCAGTTAATTCTCGGTTATGCAAGCCACACATAAATAGCCAAACTATTCTCAAGGGAATAGATGATGTCAAAGGAAAAATTTATTTCTACTATGAGCTGCACTGTACAATGCTGTACAACTGATGTATTATAATGAAATGTACCACACCTCAAAACCACTACTAAAGATTCTTGCTTTTCTCTCAAACTACCTTAATAACTAACTATAATTCTATATGTCAGCCATGTGGTAAGTGAACTCATAATGCTTAGCCAATTTTCAATAACTTCACCAAAATCTTCAACCAAATTTAAGTCATTGGCATATATTTGTAGTTAAATAATTACATTTTTTATCCAAATTACTCAAATATCAATTTCTAGTGCTAAACAAAATGTTGACTGTATATAATGGTTATATTTAAAATTAAATATGTATCTGCTTTATAAATCTATTCATGTAACATTTAATAAACTATATCTTTAACGTGCACAGACACAAAAGGGATCAAATACTTTTAAAGGTGTTTAATTAAATTCTTTAACAATAACATATTTCTCTGAACACTTATGATTTATTGGAACTTGGAATATGATTTTTAAAATAGCCTGGCATATATTTAATGTAATAGTTATCCAATATATATTTCAACAATTAATAAATGAATAAAGGAATGAAATTAACAGGTGAAAGGGGAAAAATTCTTTATCTTTAGTATGGAATGATTGGTGGAAAAGCAGAGGAGTTTAGATATTGATCCTGAATTGAATATTAAGAGTTCCATCTTAAGGGGGGAGGAGGGTGGAGGGGACGGGTATTTGCATACACAAAGAGTGCAATGTGCACCACCCGAAGGATGGACATATTTGAAACTTGGACTTGGGGGGGAGGGGGGGACTAGGGCAACATACGTAACCTAAACATCTGTACCCCCATAATATGCTGAAATAAAAAAAAAAAAGAGTTCCATCTTAGCAATTCTAATTGTATTGCCTGTTTTCACATAGATTAAGCCTGCTGTGTTTGCGAAGTTCTTTCTTCTTTCTAGTGATTTTGTGCTTCAGTTTCCTTCATCTTGAAAATATCTTCAAATTATCTTCATACTTATTCAAGATTCAAGAAAAGAATCTTTGGAAGTCAAACCCACTATTAACGGAAGTGAAAGGGGTCCAAACCCCATACCCATCAAAAATAACTCCAGAGGAAGCAAAAGGCATATGTTCACTATTGTTCCCAAATGTAATATTTTCAATTCTGAATTATGAGTGACTTTCAGGGGTGGTTAAATCCTTTTTCAGTCATTCTTGATTAATTTTTAATTAAAGCATACTGTACATTTTCACTGTCTTTAATTTTCATAGAGAGCTACTAATCTAAATAAGGTCTGGAAGACAAATTAGAATTGTAACTACCGTTGAGATAAAACTGCCAGAGATATAGCTCAAATGCACTTAAAGTTATCTTATTATATTTATCCTGCCTAAGAATACCATCTCTCTCTTGAAATCATTGAAGAAAATACACAAATGTAGTTTAACTTTATAAAATACAGATGACATTTTCATATGTCAATTCTGTGAAGAAGTCTAAACTCATCTTTTGTCAAGCAAAACAAGAGAGGAAAGACACTACATAACAAAAATCCTTCACATTTTAATACTTCCGAAGACTCAATAAAACATTTAAATAGTGCTATCTAAACTACTCAAAATTGTATGTAGTGCTATTTGAAAATAAGGCCTTTCAAAACTACTGCTTTGTCAGCACTGGAATGAATGCAGTATACAATTTTTTTTTTTTTTTTTTTGTCTGAGCACTTGTGTTTGAGCACTGCAAATTACATTCTCCATTAGTGATGCTCACTACTGAAGGTGAATCCAGAACTTACAAGGTTAAATTTAACAAATGGAATGTACCTACCAAATTTAGAAAATGAAACTTCCCAACTCATACTCTTTCATATAATCTAGCTGCTTCAAGTGACCCCAGGACACACTATTGTTATCCACAGTGTGGTTAAATAACCCTGATCGAGAACATGATATTTCATCTTAACAATGGGCACTCATCCACAGTATATGAGCAGACATTCATTCTACTCAATGGATGAGAACATTTTCTGATAGGAAGAAAAGGTGGCAAGTGCAGACATTTGCATCATGGCCAGTTTTATAGCCACTAAAATGCCATCACTGAATAGATGATGTGGCCAGATAATAATATGAATTACTAACCATTTCCTTATACCTCACAGGCTTTCCAGCTTGGACATTCTACCTCCACTGCCTCTGGAAGGAGAAGCCACAACAGAATCAGAGCAGAGACACTCAATTCTGGTCTTTCAAGTTTCAAAAATGAGTTTTGAAACTCAACTCAGATATTGATAGTTTAAAAATTTCAAGCCATATAAATATTGGCTTTTATGCTTCAAAACCAAAGCCTGAAGGACTCAAAGCATAGTGGTTTGTAAAAACAGTAGCCACAGATGACTTTGTGATAGATGAGAAGCAGCCACTCTCCTCACTCCATGATCTGACTCGAGAAAGGTTGCACATAAATGGGGGTTAAAAAAAAAAGGCTTAGACAACAGTTCCTCTAGGAAGGAGTTCCGTCTTATTACCAAATCCTGGTTCTATCCTCATGTAGACTCGGATGATTTTAGAACACAGGAGGGCTGTGCCTCCTGTGTTCCAAGGTGAATCTCAGGAAAGAGGCATGCTGCAGAGAAGCTTCCAGTGCCTGGCAGGATAAGGGAGCAATAGAGTGGTCATGGTTGCTTGACATGTCTAGGCATAGATTGATAGAGCTTCAGCTTGCCCTGTTTTTCCAGAGCAGTGTTGAGGGGAAGCCAAGTAATTTAAATATTTTGACCCCTCAGGGACATGGAAGAAGCTGAGAGAAAACTCATCAAGGGAGAGCTCACAATGAGGACAAGAAGGACAAAGACTCCATCTACCTGGCCCACACACTGTTAGGTCGGATAGAAACATCAGTGCCTCAAAGGCAGCAAGCATGGACAAGGGACAACATAGCTCCAGATAATCCCTCATCCCCAGTATCTTGGCATCCTGTAAACTCCACTCAGAACCCAGCAAGATCCCTGAATTTGTTGACACTGTTTCTTTCATTAAGTAGGAATATGTGTTCAAATAGAAAATAAATTCAATTATTGCAAAAGTAAAGTCATATTTCTTGCACACTTGTTTTTATAGACAAAGATTCACAGCTGCTACCAGGGATGGATCCAGCCTGAAGCTTAAATAATTTAGAGGATTCTTCTTAAGAAAAAGAATCAAAATTATGCATATAAAATTAAGTATAGAGGCCAAGCATGGTGGCTCATGCCTGTAATCCTAGCACTCTGGGAGGCCAAGGCGGGAGGATCGCTTGGAGGTCAGGGGTTCGAGACCAGCATGAGCAAGAGCGAGACCCTGTCTCTACTAAAAATAGAAAGAAATTAGCCAGACAACTAAAAATATATAGAAAAAATTAGCCGGGCATGGTGGTGCATGCTCTAGTCCCAGCTACTCAGGAAGCTGAGGCAGTAGGATCGCTTGAGCCCAGGAGTTTGAGGTTGCTGTGAGCTAGGCTGATACCGTGGCACTCTAGTCCGGACAAAAGAGTGAGACTTTGTCTCAAAAAAAAAAAAAAAAAAAAATTAAGTATAGGGCAAGTGCGAGGACCTGAAGCTCATGTCTCATGGCCTTTCTGTTAAACCCATTCTGCCTATTACAGTAACTTTGTTCAAAGCATTCCTTGTTGTACTCAAACAATAGACTGTACAAACCATTCCTCCTCATCTAGGGCTTAGCAACATGCAATCACTTAAGAAATAAATAAATCTTTGTTAATAATGAATGGATTCATTATTCTACCTCCCATTCAGAAAGCAGTGTCTATGCAGTAAGAATGACATTAGCAAGTGATCCAAGCTGCAATTTTACCCCTCAAAATATATGTTGCTATTTGGATTAGAGAGAAGTTATGACATATCAAACTATTTTTAGTCTCATCTATTTGCCTTCATTGAGCCTTTTAACCTCACTTAATCCTTTCGCTCTTTTAGAGTGCCTACTAAACATTTCCACGTGATACCTGAAAACTACTATGCCATTGTCCAGCCAAATAGATTGTACTGGATGGAAATTCAGATTTGGCAATTGTCAGTGACTGTGGATTGGCAAACTCATTGACCTCAGGCTGCTGCTTCCTGAACAGAAAAGAGTTGCCTAAGGAGGAAGGAGGGGGCGGCTCTGTCTAGAGCAGCATGTCTGCCCCACTAGCAGCAAAGTCTCACTGTGGCCACCACCAGCTTTGGTAGGAACACTTTTCTTATAGCTTTTGAGAAGTAAAAGATGAAGCCAAAATGAGACCCAGGTACTGACACAATGAACCTATTCTTCATTTGCCGGAAAAAAAACTTGACATAATTTATGAAGACTTCTATAAAATGACAGTTTGGCCAAAATGAGGTGGGATTTTTTTTGCTTGAAAATCTTCTGCTTTAAATTCTGGTTTGATTATTTTATTATGCTCCCCAAGTTCTCTGAGTACCTCAAGAAAGAGTCAATCCTTAAAACCGAATCTCCTTATTTTTATAAGAATATCTAAACTGACTAATCTAAGCAACAAAAGAACAAAGTCTTTGGGAGTATGACAGTCTTAACAAAAAGATAGCTCCACAGAATCATCTCAACCTTACTTTATAAAGGATGCATTTAAGCCAAGAAGAAAATGATTCCTGATTTTCCTTTTCACTTTTTGTTGACAAATAGGAAAGAGAAGGCTTAAAGACCTTTTCTAGCACAAGTCAGGAAGCCAGACTCCTCTCCCTCACAAAAATATTTGCCCTATTTCCTTCCATCCTTTTGGTTGTTTAGAAGCCAATGCATCAAAGTTATGCATTAACACCCAAACTACATGCCATAGTATCCCCAAAAGCCATGAGAATAGAAAATAATCTTCATTCATCTGAGATCTGACTGGCAACACTGTCAAGAGACTTCCTAACTGGTTGTTATAGGAGAATTGCAAGAAATAAATGTGAAGAAAATCATCTGAAAAACTGGCACATATTTTACAGTAGAAATATTCAAACTGTGAAGTATATAAAAGAGGATATTAACATGTTTTAAATCATAGATCCTTCCCAATAGGCTCAAACTAAATGCTTTTCAATACTAACAGAGACCAGAGACCCAAGGCCAAATTAAAGCCATTAGCATAATCTTTAGTCCATGCACATAAACTTAAGAGCTAATGGTTATCAAGAAAACAGACTCTTTGGCCAAAACATATTCTTGCAACTCTGGTCTATGTTTCTGCTTCTATTACTTATGCTCCTATAGTGCATAAAAAGGTCAGTCAAATATCATGTTGCTATAAATTATTAACAGTAAAAATGAGTAATTTATTTATTTATTTATTTGAGACAGAGTCTCACTCTGTTGCCCTGAGTAGAGTGCCATGGCGTCAGCCTAGCTCACAGCAGCCTCAAATTCCTGGGCTCAAGCGATCCTCTTGCCTCTGCCTCCTGAGCAGCTGGGACTACAGGCACATGCTATCACACCCAGCTAATCTATTTATTTACTTCTTTTTAGAGACAGAGTCTCACCATGTTGCCTGAGTTGGTCTGGAACTCTTAGCCTCAAGTGACGCTCCCACCTCAGCTTCCTAAAACACTGGATTACAGGTGTGAGCCACTGTACCAGGCCAAAGCATCTTAATTTTGAAATACTATGGCTTCCCTAAAGTACTCTGTCATTAAGTATCAACCTTTATATGTCTTATAGTGATTTGTGATTTATATATGTATTATTGATGGATACAAGATAAAAATGATTTGCTGGTCGTCCATCAATTTAAAAGTAAATTCTATCTCATAGACCAGGGTCAGCAAAACTATGGCCCACAGGCCATATCCAGCCACGCCCACTTGTTTACATATTGTCTATGGCTGCTTTGTCCTACACAGGCTGAGCTGAGTTGCTATAGGGACCATAGAGCCCACAAAGCTGAAAATATTTACTATTTCACCCTTTATAGAAAAAGTTGGCTGAGTCCTCTGCCATGACTCACAGAAAATCAGAGCTAAAATGAATCTTAGAGAGCATCTAATTCAGTGATTCACAAGCCTTGATACTCATGTAAATCCCCTGGAGCACTTTTAAAAACATGGACATCATGCTCAGTCCCCCTTCCCCCACTAGGATAACCGACTTCATTGGTCTTAGCGGACCCCGAATAATCTGTATTTTTATAAAGGTTCCTTGTGTGCTACCAGGTTGAGAACTTGTGATCTAATCCACACCTTCATTGTATAAATGAGAAATTCTAAACCTAGGAAGTTAAGGTGATGCACAAAGCCCAATACATTTTCTAAACTTTTCAAACTTTTTTTTATACTTCAGCAATTCCTTAGGGGTCTCATTACTCCTATTCTACTAATTCAAGGATCTGGAACATCATGATGGCATTTTCTTCGTTGGTTCCAGTAATACACTGGTTCAGAGTTCTTTGATCAGCTCTGATAACTGCAGCAACGAATAACTTAATCAATGGATGGTGGCAGGTATGTGATTCCTATAAGGACCTGGAACGATGTCTGCGTACACGCTCATCGAGAGTTGAAACCTTTCACATGAAAATGACCCAAAAGAGAGAGAATGTCAGAGTTGGCAGGAACCAACTCTGAAAATTTCTAACCAAACTGTTTCATTTTACAAATGAGATAAATAAGGCCCTCAAGGAGGTTACGATTTGCCAAAGGCCACACAACCTCTTGGTGGCAAGGTCAGTGTGGAATGCAGAACTCTTCTCACCATAGCCACTCTGCAGGATGGAAAGAGAATGGTTGGATGGAAAGAAGTCTTGAGACAGAAGTCATGAAAGGAAAATATACCACAAAGACAGGAAAACAGAAAAATAAAGACATGATCAAGCGACCATTAAAAGGAGGCAAAAAAAAAAAAATTGAAGAAATGACTCCTCCCCTCAGTTTCTTACAGCAGAACCTATATCCAATTCAAGAAAATGAGGCATCAGGAGCAATGAAAAAAAGCCAGATTCCTCTTTTCTCCTCCTATCAGGTTTCTTGTTAGTCACTGTACAGTCAGTCATTTGATCTTTACTGGAACCCAAAATAAACACAGGCAATAAAAGGACAAAGGAAAAACAGAGGGAGTTTCTATTGACAGAAAACTCTTCTCAGATTGCATCAATTTTGCAAGAACTTTCTGGAGCCTCATTAGCAGAGATCTAAATGTGAGCCCTGCAGTTTCATTGCCTTCCCCGCTCACCCTGGTGGCTTCCTTCCTTTTGTGTTATTAGGAACACACAGTTCAACAGGGTAGACATCTAATGGAAACCGGGATGATGTACCTGCTGCTTCACTTGGAGAATTTAAGAAGCAGGATAGTATTCACACGCATCTTTCAGTTGTGCTCACTATGTGGTAGACAGTCCTGAAGACATGAATTGTCAACTGCCTCATTCAAATATACAAAACAATGTGAACGGGAGCGGTTTATCCGTCTCCAGATGGCTTGATATAGTTTGAAGCATCATCTTGTCGCCCTTTCCAGCTTGTTTATTTACTTACTGTTTATTTGTTCATAGAAGCAGATACCTAGGTGTGCATTGCCTATTTAAGTTACATAATGCTTAAGTAGCTGAGAATAGGAGAAAGGGGAGCTTCATGGTACTAAAAATGGCAAGCGGCCGGGCGCGGTAGCTCACGCCTGTAATCCTAGCACTCTGCGAGGCCGAGGCGGGCGGATTGTTTGAGCTCAGGAGTTCGAAACCAGCCTGAGCAAGAGCGAGACCCCGTCTCTACTAAAAATAGAAAGAAATTAATTGGACAACGAAAAATATACAGAAAAAATTAGCATGGTGGCGCATGCCTGTAGTCCCAGCTACTCGGGAGGCTGAGGCAGAAGGATTGCTTGAGCCCAGGAGTGTGAGGTTGCTGTGAGCTAGGCTGACGCCATGGCACTAACTGTAGCCCGGGCAAAAAGAGTGAGACTCTGTCTCAAAAAAAAAAAAAGTGGCAAGCATCTTGTGACTCCAAAGAAAATAAACTAGTACACAGCTTTGTTAATTAAGGAGGCAAAAAATATAGGATAATAGATTTAGCAATAACAACTATAAATGCATGTGGTAGTTGAAGTATGGAGTTAAAAGAAATTAACACTTCTCTTTTCATCCCATCTACAGAATGGTATGAGAAATATAATTGAAATGAATAGAGAGACACAATTTATGCTAAAATAAAGAGTGAATTAAAAATAACAGTTTTTAAAACATCGAGATATCAACTGAAATACCTGGAAACCCCCTAACATGGGGTTTTCCAATGGCAATTATTAAATTAGACTCTGATAATTTTACTATTTTTTAAGTCTCTGGGGTGATTCACAACCTATTAACTATATTATTTGTAAGGTGACAATGTTCAGATGACTTTTTTCCAAACTGCTATATAAGGCCAAGCATATCAGTAAGTAGAATAGAAGGTTTGTTATATTTTAATGGTCTCTTGAGACCCCAGGTGTATTTTGAGGAGATACTGAACAGGATTTCATGCTCTAAAATGTCAAGTCTACTGAAGGACAGTCTATCACTGTGTTTTATAAACATATGGAGGTGTCAAGATGGTCATTGGATATGTATTTAGACAGCAGGACATCTAAACTAGAGATATGAATTTATGATTCATCAAGAGATGGTTCCTAGAGCATGGCGTTAGGTAACAGCAGGTCGAGAATGCTGATAGAAGAGGGCCAGAATATAGCTGCTGTTTAGAGATCTGCAAGAGAGGAGGGGCCAGAAAAGTGGACTAAGAACGAGCCAGGGAGGTAGCAGAAAAATGAGGAGAGAGTAGTGTCAGGAACACAAGATGGGAAGTATCACAAGAAAAGGATTTGTCCATCACATAAAACTGCTAAGTAGTTGAAGAATACAAGGACATTGGCTCTGGCAAGATGTTGGCCATGAGTCTTGTGGGTGATGGAAATGAAATGAAGTAGACTGCAGAAAGAATGAGAGAAGTAAAAGTGGTACTCTGTCAAAAGTTTTACTGTAAATAGGTCAAAGAAACAGGTGGTAGCTGGGGATCAAGGGAAGTTATTCTCACGCTACTGAGAAAGTTCCCACAAAGAGGAAGGTAATTGCATATTACTGTCCTAAATATGGGAGCAAGGACACAGAGGGGAAGGAGGAGCATATGAGGAGAGGTGAAGGAGATTGGTGCAACTGGTGGAGAGAAATGAGGGGATTCTTTCTGGTTGAATCAATTTTTTTTTATGAAGTATATAGATAACAAGGTCACTGGCTGAAAGTGAAGGAGGTGGAATTATTGGAGCACCTAAGAAGAGACAAGAAGGTGGGAAAGAGCTATTTTAGGGAATAAAATAAGGAATTTATTAGGAAAGTATAATAAAAGGCTTGTTGGACAGTTTTGAGTGCTGATATTTGAGATGTGTGATCAGAAATACAAAGTAACTTGAGGTAGCATTTAAGTTTTATCATCCAAATGTTACCTTCATAAGCTGAAAGCTAAAGAAAGGTAGGCACACAGGTGTAAGCAACAGGTGGAAGGTAAAGGAACAGCCACACTGCCACTTCTGTAATTTCAGAGTTTTCTGTCGACCTTTGACTCTATGTCGTTGTCTAAACTAGGCAAGATGAGTAAATGAAATATTCTTTCCAAGTCTAAAGATCTTTTTTCTGAGTAGCCCTGTACTGTAAAACTAAAAGTGTGTGTCAAATAAAACACCCTCTTTACACCATTATTAACTCAGCTCTAAATCCAGCTGACAACTCAGTAAAGGAAAATGACAGCACATTGAGCCTTTACTCCAGAGGTCACAAGGACCTTTAGAGTTAACATCATATAAACATAAAATTTGAGAGCATAGCTATATCTATCTCCCTTCCTACTCTCAACATATGCCAAGGTGAAAATAAACAGGTTATTGCATAACTTTAGCAACTGCATGGGTGACAGCAGAATGATGAGAATTAATGACTAGATAAATGCCCGCAAACACCCAGGAAAGGCCACTTGTGCTATTTGGCAGGGAAATTAATCAGGGAAATGAAAACTTACATATTCACTTTGATATTTAAACAAAAGAATATGACTTTTTAAAATGTGATCAAATGCAAATATTGATACTTTTCATAGACTGTATTATAACGTAAGAGGTCCTCGCAAAGATCATTTTATGCCACGAGATGAAAGACACAATGTCAAAACACAGGTCATAAAGCCCAGGATGTGCACGTGAAAAACCAGAGAAATAAAAATAAATTATAGAAATTTTCATGGAGATTGAACATGCAGAATAGAAATGCACCAAACAAAGGTTTCAACACCAATGTGTAGAGGCTATTACATAAACCAAGAAAATTAATACAGCAAAGGGAAAGAAATTGTACATATCCAAGGTAAAGAGATATTTTTAGGTAAAGAAATGGGTAAAGTACATGAAGGTTTTAAATGTAAAGTCAAAGTTTTAGAAAGTTGGGCAAAGAATTAAATAAATGCACGCATAATATTTATTTAATATTTTCCTGCTACTTTCCAACAGAATCATTTTTATATACGTTTATGAAATTCAACTCCAAAATTGGAATAAATAAGTGAGGAGAAGATGGCAAAACCTAAACAGAGTTGATCAAACTAAAATACTAATGTTAAAGGAAAAGAAACCAAATTTACTATAAATCATGGTCAGTTTAAATTACAATTTGATGGGTTATTAAAATGCTTAAAGAAAACATTAAGACACGTGGGCAAGAGTGGGCATGAAAAGGTTTTTTTTTCCCTAGAGACATTTTAATAGTAATATTTGTTCTGACAGGAACTGATTATACAAATTTTATAGCTGAATGAACATATGTGGTTTGGTTTGAGAACGTGTGACCTGTCACAGAGAATGGGGAAAGGAACCTAAGCAAAAAGTGTAATAATAATAGTGTAATAATAGTGTTGTACAGTCATTCTTAAATTGGGTTTCTAGACCCTCCACAAATGCAGTGATGAATGAATAATTTTAAACACAGTACTCTAAAAAGAATATAAGAAGTCAATGACGAAGCTATTCAGACCAACCTAACAGTCTGATTGAAAATTATGCTTTTGATTTTTTTAAATGAAAATGAGAAAAATCTGCATCACTTTCTTTTATCTCTCACTCTTGCAGCCATGGGACCTGTGCTCTTGATGCAGTGTTAGCACATGAACATTACTACAGGCTCTGCATTCTAGGGACCCATGACAAGAGAAACAACATAGCTAAAATATGGTCCTTGTACACACTAATAAAGTGTACAAATGGTGGTAATATTGATTAAACAAAAAGAGAGAAGGCAATGACAAACACTTAGGAATAAGATAGGAGCTATCACTAAAGACTGTGGAAATTTGAAAAATAAGAAAAAAATATTATGCTGCTAAATTTGAAAACTCAAGATAGGGAAGGATATCTTAAACAAGATACCAAATGCACAAAATATAAAGAAAAAGATTAATCCGTGGAAATTTGAAAAATAAGAAAAAAATATTATGCTGCTAAATTTGAAAACTCAAGATAGGGAAGGATTTCTTAAACAAGATACCAAATGCACAAAATATAAAGAAAAAGATTAATAAATTTAACTTTATTAAACCTAAAAACTTCTCTTCATCAAAAGACTGTATAAGCCAAGCCACTGACTGAGTGAGGGATTATGTTTGAAATGTACAGAACTGACTATTGATCCAGAATTCCTAAAATCCTACAAATCAATTATGAGGGGAAAAAAAGAGTCTCATTGAAAAATGAGCAAGTGACATGGACAGGAAATTAACATAAGAAAAAATCCAAATGGCCAATAAATATGTAGTAAGCTACCGCACAATTTAAATAACCACTTCATATCCATCAGATTGCCAAAATTTAAAAGTCTGACAATACCAAGTGTTGTTGAAGTTATGTAGCTGTAAGAACTCTCATACTCTTCTCAATGGGAGTATACATTGGTACAACAGATTTGAGAGCAATTTGGCACCATCTAGTAAAGTTAAGCGTGGGTGAATTCTATGACCCAGCAACACCATTTCTAAGTATGTATCCTAGAAAAATCCTGAACAAGGAAACAGATGCAAGAATGTACATTGCAGCATTAGATCTTCATAGTGACTATCCATGTGGAAGAAAGAAGAGATAAGAGTTTAATGAGAGATACATAGTGGCCCTCAATTTACCTGTAAGGTTTTATTTTTT
>NW_012149729.1:7320265-7322400 GCF_000956105.1 Propithecus coquereli
CTGAAGGTCAAGATGAAATAATATAACATTTATTTGGTATTTACTATGGACCAGGCACTATACTGAGTGTTTTGCACAAATTATCACAGTTAATACGCACCACAAACCTCTGATATAGGTAATTTTATCGTGCCTATTTACACTTGAGGAAAACGAGGGGCTTAGAGAAGTTAACTAACGTGTACAAGTTGGCATAGCCACAGACCAGCAGAGCCAGAGTTGATGCTAGCTGGGTGGCTAACGTGCACTCTGGTTGAGCATCTGATTTGACTGGTAGGTTCTGTACTATACTGATTGTTAAGTGTTTTGATTATTGCACCCGGTAAGTCAGGACTTAATCTTACTTGTAACCATCATGTTATACCATGTGTTATACTGGTTTGAATTAATTGTTAACAAATCTTTGCTTATGTAACTCAGCCCCTTTGATCCTGTTTCAAATAACTAAAAAGAAAATTTTAAAGATTCTGAACCTAAAAAGAGACCTTTTTTTAAAGGTGCCTAAAATTACCATAGTTCATTAGTTCATTTGCCTGCCCATTGATACTTCTTTCATAGACTCATTTCCACTGCCCCAGCCAAGAGAACAAATATGGTGAACCTACTACCCTCGCAGCAGCTGAGTGGGTACAGGCAGACCCTGAGCCAGAAGAAGCCTGTTTTCTGTTCTTTCTAGGACTTTGTAATTGAACAGAGGAACTCTGCTGCTAAATCAAGGGACTAGAAAGGAGAGAGTATAAAAAGCCAGCATGGCACAGCCCTGGTACACCAGGAAAACCACTCTTCAGAGAGAGAAATGAATAAAGCAGCGACAGAAAGGAATGGATACAGGCCAGATCCGGACTCAAGGGAAGAAGAGCTGCGTCTGACTCTCCAGTGCCGGCTCCAGCTCCTGTAGGGGCCCAATGGTGCCACCTGCGCTGGGTCTCCAGGAGGGCCTCCTGTGACTCTCCAACAACCGCCTCATTTTGGTTTGAGCAGGATTCTGTTCTTACAACCAAACAAGCCTGCAGTTTTGGCATCGATGTGGCATTTGCTGTGAATCGTTGTCCACTGCCACATAAACAACATATTTCAACACTTCTTACAACTCAGAAATTCCACTTCTTAAATTAGAGGAACTGATTTATCTATACAGATTTTTATTTTGCTTATTATAAAATATTTTGTGTGTTTCACCCAAAGATCCTAAAATTCAGAACATTTGTGTTTGAAAAATACGGCACTTTATTCTAAGTTATTTCCCTTCTGTTCAGTTTTTCTTCATGCAAAACTCACATTATATAACAAATTTCACCAACTAGTAGCTAAAAAAATAAAACTTACCAAGAAGGGGGAGTGAGTGTGTGTGTGTGTGTGTGTGTGTGTGTGCACGCACACACAAATGCAGATGTTTCTTTCCCTCTGTTTGGAGAGCTCTTTAATAAAGAGATCTGTTAATTTTGAAGCCAGAACCCTCTACCAATATGAGCATGAAAGATTTGTTTCTTTCAATCACAGATTTGCTATCTGACATTCTGTGTCTCGGTTTTTAGAACTGTAAAAGCAGGGAAAAAATACTATATATAGCTTCAATTTCAAAGAAACTATTTGTTTAACAATAAAACAATAGAAATTGAAAGAAATCATTTGTTGAACAATAAACTAATATATTTTTTGATTAATAAACTCCAAAATATCTATTTAAGGATATTTAAAATTTTTAACCTAGAAGAATGTAGTATTTTATTCATTGACAAAGTTTTGACTTAAATGCTTAGCTAAATAGTTAATGAGTTCATAGTACCTGTTGTTAAAATGGAAATGAAGGTAACAACAATGAAGAAGATGACAAAAACCATTTCTATTCTCATTTGGAACCAGCGCAGTGTTGATAGGTACAAGAACCAGTTCGCAGTATGTAAATTCAGAGCTTTGTGGAAAAGAGTTTCAAAGTAAGGCTGCCGTCCAAATGCACGAAGCGTCCATAGTCCTTTTAAACTTGTAACAAGATGAGTGAAAATTGGACTCCTGCCTGTGAAATAATCCCATAAAAAACAATGCAAATCACATAAACACAGAATGTATTTTCATACTATGATGTACCTGAAAAAGACTAACATAATCATACTACAAATGTCATTGGTTAAAAAGGT
>NW_012149729.1:7324530-7325949 GCF_000956105.1 Propithecus coquereli
TAGATGGAGATGGAGATGGGCAAGTAGCTCAGATTTGTGTAAATCTTTGGCTTATTATTTCCATCTAAAACTTCAGATGATCCTATCTCAGGGACACTGTTTTTAAGGGAAATTGCCTCTGTCTCCATTCAACAAATTCTGGAATACCAACCCCTCACTCATTCAACAAGCATCAGGATGAATCTCTACTGTGCCAAGTATTAGACTAAGTACGTGATGACTTAATAATCGAAGAAAAGTCTTCCCTATTCCATTCTTGTCCTACAAGTGCCACTAGTATAATGAGAAAACCCAAAGTGCCTTAGTTACTACATGACAAGATGCTTCATTAATGGCAACTATGTTTCTTTTTTAACCAAGGCCAATTATTATTATTTCTCAGAAATATGATCTCTTGGGGGAAAAAAGAAAGAAAAAATAAGTTCCATGTATGATTAACTAGGGAATATAATTTAATTTAAATGGGTCATCACACAAAATACCAGTATGCCCAAAAGACACCTGCCATAGCACTGGTAGTACAGAAACATTCAGCTACTCCATTAGGATCAGGGCCTTTTATTTGCTTTGACCGCTGTAAACGGCACTGCATTGATTTTAACTTGTACTATTTTTACCATATAACTCCAACTTGTTGCTGCTTTCATTAAAAATTAGGTGGGAAAGTTAACCATGTGGGTATAAAAAACATTCTAATCTTTAACCCATTTTCTATTGAAAACATTGTTTTCTTTAAATGATTGCTCATATGGTGGAGAATCTTAGTAATGAAACTGTAACTACACTCTGATAAAATAGGTTGGATTGGGTAGTCACCTGACCAAGATATCACACTAGGTTAGGGAAGAATGGAGAAGATGGATACATTTGAAAGTGATAGACATTCACAAGGTAGTCAGATTTCCAACATCTACCATCACCTAGAGTATGGTCCAACCCAAAAAATAAGTGAAAAATAAGCCTCAACCTTCGGAAAGATAACTCCCTTTGCTCCACAAAAGGCCATCTTTAGTGACTGAGGTCACAGCCTAATAATTTAGCAGTATGTGCAAAATTAAAGGCACATTTTAAAATACTTGTATATGAAGAAACCTTAAATTCTGTCCTACTTTTTAATTCACAATGGATTAGACAGAAGTCATTTCAGATCAGGTATTCTGGTAAAAGGACAACCAACTAACTAACTAACTAGAGGAACTTCAAGACAAGATGAAATGTGAACACAGATTTCTAATTGCCATTCACCCTTACCCAAATCCTAAACTTCCTCAGGAAAAAAAAAATCAGCAGAATATGAAAACTTGCAAAGTAACACATACTAATGCTTCTAGGAAGTGGGCAGCAGATTTTTACCCCATAAAGCAGTTCAGAAGCATTCCTGACACTGAAGGCCACACAGAGCTACCTGTCAAACAGGAA
>NW_012149729.1:7326949-7340828 GCF_000956105.1 Propithecus coquereli
ATTTAAAAATTAACTCTCCCAGAGGATTTCTGAAGTAAGCCTCAAACTGATTCAGAAGATACTCAGTAGACCACAAAAGTAGAAAAATAATTATCAAGGGGCACATTCACGAATACTTTTGCAATCAGGTCAGGATGTCCATGTTCCAGTTTTTACCTAATTTAATATTATATTTGGGCCTTGTCATTTAAACTCCTAGAATGAGGAACAAATGTCTAGCATTTAGAGAATGACATAGGAAATGCTCCTTTGAATGCATGAACTCAAAGCATGAATTTAAAAATTCCAGCAGCTGTTGCTAAATTATATCTTTAAACAGAACAACTGAAGGAAACCCAAAATGCTAAAGTTCACTTGGAACAGTAAATATATTTGATTGTGTCAATCATTTCAGAAGGGACAAACTGACAGTCTGGTTTTTCTGCACCTGCCAATGTTAGTTGTGTATCCACACATATGTGGTAGTCCTCATTTTGCTTTGTAAGGTCTATGAAATACAGTATGATTATCTTGCAGGAATTGGGAAGGAGGATGAGGGGAGAATGACTCATTTCAACTGTTTCTCCAAAAAGATCATTAAGACAGTGGTATTTGCTCTCTGGAGCTCAACCTGAACCAGACAGGAAGCTCAGGAAGCTGTGTTTAAACCTGGTCCAACAGTCAAAGTTATCAACTCACAACACTCCTTAAGTCCTGTCACTCATGGAATCCTAATGCGTATCCTGAAGGTCACTTTCATCCCCTCCTCCACCATTTTCCTTCTCCGCTGTCACCACCAGTCAGTCACCCAACCCCAGAGAGTCACCTCACAGCCAGGCTGCCCTACAGACCTATTCACATCCATCACTCAAGGGTAGCTCTCACATAACCCTGAATTTTTCTTTCCCCTCTTGCCTATCCAAAAACCTATCTTTACTTCTGTCCCTTCATTATGGTCCTTACTGTGGGGGAACTGGCTAGTTAATCTGTGCCACAGTGTTCATGGGTGAGGCTGGTTTCAAGTGTAACCCACCCAGGGAATCCATCTTCATTTTAACATGGGCCTTTTGGAGGTAGGTAGGTTTCCATCAAATAGTGATGCCAATGCCAAATGTCATAGCTTTTGGCCAGTGAGTTGGGGGAAGATGGTCTTTTGTGCCTCTCAAATCACTCCCAAGTAGATACTTGTTATTATGTTTTAAATGTGGGATTGCCTCAGGTTTGGGGCATATAAACAGTTTCTGACTGATTACTAAATTTGCTAAATCTATGCCTATTTTAAAAATGTTGGATATTCACAAAATTTATATAATAGACAGGACCTGAACTTTCAAAGGAAAAATGAACAAAAACTCATCTACTTCTTTCTGTGATTATTAAAAAAATATGAAAAATGCAAAGATACTTAATAATAGTTATTTTTACAAACCTGGATGAAGTCAAATATGGTAAGAGGCAGAAGATCATCCAAGATTGCTATATCTTTGGAGAATCTATTAAGAATCCCACCTGTAATATAAAAGAAGATAAATTTCTCAAGAACCAGTAATTTTAAAAAGTCTTATCAATATATTTAATACTAAATTTGGATCAAAGAAGCATCCAGAACTCAAATAAGAATTAGCATGTAATCAGATAAATAAGGATTTAGAAAATTTTAGTTCTATCTAAAGATTCTGAGTAACTATGTGTTCAATTTATTATCTCCTACTTTCAAACTTTTATAAAATATAGATTCCCATAAGATTCAAATAAAAAACTAACATCTGTAATAGAGCCTCTATTATAAATTATGTCAGCAATGAGTACTCATCCTACTATTATCTCTACAGAATTCCTACCTGCCCACTACCTAGACCTCCTTTGCCATATTCTCTTTCTACCTTCTTCACTAGCAATCTAAAGCCTGTCTTCTAAATTCCAGACTCACATTTATAAGTCTGATAATTTGTTGCTTCAATGAAAAAGTGATATAGAGAGTGTCTACTATGTGTCAGGAACAATGCTAGGCACTGAGATAACAGGGGTGAATAAGCCATGCTCCTTGCCCTTTAGGAATTCATTGTCTAGAGAGGAGTTAAACATACAATTAGATAAAATGTAACATAATTCTGTACAAAGTGATATTGAATCTTATCATTTACCCCCCACTAACTTCAGGATAAAGTCCAAAATTCCTAGTTTAATATTTAATGCCTTCCATAATGTGGCCTTAAACCACCTAGCTAGTACAAGCTTCCTCTACGCAAATATCCTGTTTCAGCCAAACCGTCTATTCTTTAAACACACCCTGCACTTTCCTACCTCCCTGCCTTCCCCATGTGGTTCCCACTGCCTGAAAACCCTTTCCCCTCATCTATCCTGTCAAAACCTATGTCTCCTCCCTGGCCCAACTCAAATGTCCCTCATGCAAGGAAGCATTAGTGTTTGCTCCAGCTGGAATTAATCTCTTCCTCCTCTGGACACACTTAATACATCTTGTTTGCACCTCTGTGTTATAATGACTATATGCATGTCTTATATTGTAGTCACTTATGTACATGTCCTATCTCTTTTTCTGTATTGTAAATTGCTAGAGGTCAATGAGATCATGCCACATTTGCTTTGTTTCACCCACAGCCCCAGGCAAAAAGCCTAGTATATAGGAAAACATTTAATACATATTTATTGATAATATGTTCTTTAGCACAGTTAATTAAACATATTTGTGTTTTCCTAAATCAAAACTTGAAAAAAAATTGACACATAATATTTATAAATAGTGTTTAGAAAATGAAAGTTTGCTTTGGTGGAAAAAAACCATTGTGGTGTTTATTATATTTTCAACGGTGGTGTTCTGTCAAAATACACATTTACACTTTTATCCATCCAACATACTTTGCTGAGCACCTACTATGTGTCTGTGTCACTTAAGATCATTTTAAAGTGACATAGGAAAATCGGACAAATAGAGAAAATCAAGGTCAATGTACAATTGCAGAATGGCACACCTGGGACAGATTACAAGTGCACATAGATGGCAAGGAAGCACCGGTTGCTGCCAAATATAGCAGAGACTATCTAGGAAACAGTGAGAATAAATGAACTACGAATCAATAATAGAGACAGTTTTGAAAAGAAAGCATAATCCTTGCATAATCCAGAAAGGAGGGAAGGGAGAGAAAGGACATACAGATGTGATAAGATCATCTCACTATTTGAGTTCACAGGAACATAAATAAGGAAGAATACAAAAACATAGAGATGTTTAGGAATCATCCTACAAAGTGGATGAAAATTTGGCAAGTAAAACAAAGTAGAAAAATGAAATGAACAGTGATCATTTAAACACCAACGAGAGACGGTTTGGTTCAGAACCAACCATGAGCAGGGTTTAAGGAAATGAGGAGCTCAGAAAAGTACATAGGTGGAATGACAGTGCACCCCTGTGGTAGCGACACCCTACAGATGGGAATGACACTGGGGAACTAATATTTACTTCACGTTGGCTATGTAACAGGCAAGTAAATTGCCTTGTTTCATTCCTACAAAGATCCTCTGAGATAACTATTCTTTTCCCTACTTTACAGGGGAGGAGGCCAAAGCTCAGAAGAGTCACTTGCCCAAGATGACTGCTCTTATGAAGCCAAGCCAGGCCTCAAGCAACGCTCATATTCTTTCCACTGGATCTCACGGCTCATTTCTGACTCTGTCAGAAACTCAGGCGAATCCCTTGCCTTCTCTGGGTCTCAGATTTCCATAAAAACTGAAATCACTGGATCAAGTTAATTGGACATCCCCTTATGTCTAAAATTCTTATCTAATACAGAGGATGGGCCAGGTGCAGTGGTTACATCTGTAATCCCAGTGCTTTGGGGGGCCGAGGTGGGAGGATCACTTGAGGCCAGGAGTTGGAGACAAGCCTGGACAGCATAGTGAGACTCCCATCTCTACAAAATATTTTAAAAAATAAAACTGTAAAACAGAGGATAGTGATGAATATATCCAAATAAGGCAAGACTTTAGTGGCACATAAGGGCATCAGAATAAATTTATTACCTGGAAAAAATGATAGGTATTTCTTATTTTGAAATTTTTTAAGATACAAATTACTCTAAAAATCTCAATCTTGGAACTTATTCTTTGCTTTATAATCAAATTTTGTTTCTCTGTCCACCTCCTCCCCTCAAGGGCAAAAACTGTGCCTTATTCATCTTTATATACCTGCTCTTGGCTTAGTGTCTCACAGAGTAAGTGCTCAACAGATTGCTGTAAAAAAAAAAAAAAAACCTTGAGGGAATCCTTATTAACCTCAGAGTCGCATGTAAATTTCTCTAATGTGGAATCAGTGAAATTGATTACTTTCAAAGTATCTCATTACCCTAACTTTTAAAATATTTTAGTAACTCCACTATTCTTACTTGGTGTGACTTTGAATAAAATGGCATCAAAATTAGTTTTAAAATACATTTGGGATCCCCCCCAATGTAACCTTGAACAGTTAACACGAAACTAAATTATTCTACCCTATAAAAAGACTTTAGATGAATTTTATATTTTCCTTGATCACTTCAGATCTCCTCCTCTTTTGAACAATACTACACATTGGCAACAAAATGCCTAGAAGGAGGCTAGACTAGATATTTGACAAGAGAAGTACAACTAAGCCACAAGGGCTTGTTTGGGCTGCTTCAGTCCCACCAACATCATATTCTTAGAAATGGAGCTACTCTAATTAGCTAATGCGGAAATATCAGGAGCAACAATATATGATAACCTAT
This sequence comes from Propithecus coquereli, assembly GCF_000956105.1. NCBI lineage: Eukaryota > Metazoa > Chordata > Mammalia > Primates > Indriidae > Propithecus > Propithecus coquereli. The sequence goes on from NW_012149729.1 coordinate 7,331,689, forward strand.
AATATCTGAGGGATGTACATATCAGTCATAAGAAGGCTCAACAGAAGGCAGATGCCTCTGTACAAAAGCCAGCACCTCTGCTAGAAAACCTGTTAAACCACAGGCTCTACTGATGGTGGATCAGCAGTTTCATTTTGTATACCTAGTCAAGTACCTGCTTTTAATGCGTTGAGGGTTGACATGGGTGCTCGAAGAACAGAATGTAACATTTTGTGGTGTAAAATTTTTGACACTGTGATGAGAGTATGCACGAGTGGCAGACCCCTGAAGAATCCCAGAGCAAGCAAAGTATCGGCTACTCCCACGTAAATGTAAAACACATAATAGGCGCTGGTGCTGGTGATAATCACTGCATAGCTGTTATTTGCACTTGTAGTACCATTCCCTTTGTTGTAAGCAGGGATGCTGTAAAACAAAAAGGAAATTGTTATTTGGCAACCCAACTTGACTACTGAGTTTCCAATACATGTAAATGAAATGAAATTTGAGTCTAAAGAAACACGATATATTACATTAACAGAGTTTATGCCCTTAATCTCAAAAGCTTACTGCTGCAAGAAAGTAAATTAAGTTTTCATTTTCTCACCATTGAAATAGATAAAATTGATCTTTATTACATTAAAACACTCACAGAAAACACTAAATGATAATGTTGTTTCAGATGTTTTTATTGCATTTCATGGAAACTGAACGCAACTAAATCATTTAGAAATTGACAAAGAGATGCAGGAACTGCACGTGTGCACTACCTAAACAAAATAACTTGTTTTTCCACTACTATAACACTAGGGTGAAATGTAACACAGTGGATATTACAATATTTAATAGTAATCAGTGGAAACAAAACAATCCATAATAGAACACAGAATACTCACTTTCCAAGTAGCCACAACAGGACCAAAGAAACAGCCACCTGGAATGGGACAATACACAGTTGGTTTTTTTCTAACATCTTTACCTATTCCTCCCACATCCACCTCTAAATTCACCATGACCAACATCAAAGTACATACAATTTTATTTCCTTCGCTTTGCTTTCCTAGGTCCAGCGGCTACAATAATTGTACTAAGCACCATTGTTGGTGGTGAGAACATATTAAGTCAATGGAATTCAAATTTCACTGAAGTAAATACTTTGCCATTTCTCTCCTTAATTCAACAGGAACTATTCACTGAACCTCAGGAGAGCTAAGATTATAGCTAAATGTATTAAATAATAAACTGTGTCTTTTACAAAAAGACTAATCTCAGCCTGTTGGCAGATAACTAGTCTATTTAGTTGCTATAAATAATTTCATTTGTTGTTCAATGATTATGAGGGACTAATACCTGTGAGGACAATTAATTATTGAAAAAAGTAAGATTAATATTTTAAAAATGAACTATAAGTATCAACAGCATAAAAATTCACAGTTTATGAACAAAGATAAGGTACATTCATGTTAAAAAAGACATCACTGGTACTAGAATTACTTAGGACTTTGAGCTTTCTCAAGGTGGAAATATTTGGCTAAGGGAGAAATATTCTATACCATACCTAAACAAAAAAAAAAATTTTAACTGTGATTTTTATAGTCCTTTTAATATTTAAATCTTCTGTGCTCTGTTCTATTTCAGTTTGGCATCCCATTCTCCTTTGGAGAAATTTAATCTTGTGTTGATGCCATCATGATTGTAATATTAGAAATGACTCTGAAATTATCTAATTAGCCCATTTATGACTTTACCAGAAAATGAAATAGAAAAAACAAGCAATTGCAAGTAAAATAATTTTGGAAATGAACACAGAATAAAAGTAAATAGCGGAGAAACAAATACGCTTGGAATAAGATATCTACAAGGCTTATTTCATACTTGAATTTACCTTAAATATTTAAGAGTACTATATAAAAAACTTATGGGGAATATTTAGATTCACAAAGAAATTACATTAGGAAGTGCTATACTTTAAAGAGCTGTTTAAGTTTAGTTAAATTCATATATCAGATAGAAGCATAATGATAAAAAAATCTAATGGCATTATTCTCACTTTCCTATTTTTCTTCATTATACGCATAGTCTCCATGCACTTTATCAATAAAGGGAAAAATTATCCTTGTTTTCTTGAAATTCAAAGAAATTCAAGTAAACTCAAAATGACAAACTAAGCAATAATCTAGCTATTTCAAAATCTTTGTTAAAGTATAAATGTATTTATACATTTATATTTCTTAAGACTAATCAAATTACTAAAGATCCTAGATAAAGGTATATGTTATGAGTCACTCTTTGACTATTTGGTTATAATCATCTTTCGTTATTATATTGCCCTTTGCTCCAATTAAAGAAATGTCAATAATGCTTGCATTGTCGACATTCTTTGAATGTAATTCTCAGGAATAAATATTTTCTAATATTCACTAATGGAACAATAACCAAAGCAGTTTTCTAAAGAACTGGTCTAGTCACTGAAATACAAAGTTATTTCCTGGCTCTATCCACATTGAACCACCAACCCATGGCTTATTGACTAAAACAAAAACATTTTCAAGGACTTGATGTAATGACTTTACGAAAAATATTTGAAGCATATAGAAACAATTGAGTAAGCAAGTTCTAGCATTTTGTTTCCAAAATGTTTTGAGGTTACAAAGTTTACACAATTTATTGGAGAGTAACAGTTCTAGATGATTAAGGGAGAAAACTAAAAAGATCTTTATTTTCCATTTTCTTAGGGTTTTAAACATCATTCCATATCACATAGAAAACAGCATACTTAATATGCAGATTTCAATGCTTCACAAGTCAAATCATGCCCTAAAACATAGACCCATGCATGGTAAGTAAAGCCGTCCTAAAAGGATTACCATCTGTCAATAGCAGCAGTGGCATTATGGAATATACATCTCCAGTGTACTAATAATATAAAGCCACTCAGGGATTTCTCGTGAGCAAACAGAAGGGAAGTCATAAAGGAAAAGGATACAACAGTTCTCTGAAACATTCTTAAAAATCATAGAATGAAAGCATTAAACAGGATCTTCGGATACTCTGTTGACAATAATACCCTCTGGTTATTTTAAAAGGAACCAGGAAACTGCCTCCTAATTTTATTATTTGCATTTCTTCTCTCTCTAGTCAATGATGTACTGCCAAGCAGGAGTACTAGAAACTAACATAGAAATGTTATTCCTATTTTCTCGGTGCTAATATCCAAGAACTTACAGAAGATACTGCCCTATAGGGTGAAGGGAAATGGTACAAAAATATGAAGGCAGACTGACTCCTTTTTCAAAATGACATACTAACAGTAAATGCTAACAAAGTGAATAGACAAACTAATTTTCTCAGTTTAGCAACTTCAAAGAAATTTTAAAATGACTAAGTATTTCATATTGCAAAAGGGAAGCATGTTGAACCTACTCTATAAAAACATAAATCTAAATTGAAATACAACCCTCATGAAAACTAAAAATAGATAAATGACTTTCATCAAGGAAGAAATGAATCTTAACCTTTCTTTAGGTTCTCTGATCATGAGTATGAGGTTCTAAACAGGGCTTAAAAGAACTAAACCATCATCCTGGGTTAGCACCTGTACCACAATGTGAAGTACCAGCGAGATACTTTAATGGTGATGAGAAAAGGGCACACTGGTATTGAAAGAGGAGCTTAGTCTAAAAGAAAAACTAAGTAAATCTGGATTCCAAGAAGGCAACAGAATTGTGAACACCAGAAAATGAACTGTTTAGTTGCATATTTGTGCACATAATTTTAAAAATTACTATTTTCCACTATTACCAAGTTTTTGTTATTCAAAATTTTAAGAGCCAGTTAACTGGCAAGGCCTACAGGATATTGGCCAAAAAGGCCTCATCACTTATATTATTTCTTGCCCGGAAAAGGGCATTATCAATTGTTTTGTCCATTAAAAAGATGATTTTTTTAGAATATTTGTGAGAGTTCAACTAATAATGGGTAGATATATAGCATTTACATCCTCTGCTGTAATTTAGTTTCTTGCCCTAAAGAACTATTGTCTTCCTCTTAAGTGAGCCAATAATACTGTACACATGTATAGCAGCTCAACAGTCAATTATTTATTATATACCCTTTTGGAAGGTAGAAAACTTCAACTCTATGGAGCTGCATGAGACAAAGATCCTATAAATTAACAGAAATCACTACCACAATCAGATATGACCCCTTTTTCTTATATAAGTTGAAGACAATCAAGTAACGTGATCTTTCAATGAGGTTCAAATCATTAACAATTGTAAAGGGCCGGGCGAGATTAAATGAGGCACAGGCTGGGTTTCATGTACATTAATGTTGGTCATTTGGCAAGACTGGAAGAGATTAATGAGGGAAAATTGAAATGCATCTCAATTCAATATTTATTACTCATGTAAGAGTGTCAAATTACCCAACCTCACATTTTTGTTAAAATGTAAAAGGAATCATTGAAATTTCCACTCTATCACTGTTATGGACTCGTTCACCTCATATCATTTGTCATATCATTTGTAATAATGATGTGACATTAAAGATATTAATAATAACAGCAATTAGCATTGCTCACCATGCACCAAGCCCTACATTAAGTGCTTTGTAATCACAATGTCTCTTTAACCACAAAATGCCTATGAAGCTGGTACTTAGGTTAACAAACTTGTAAGTTTCATAGTGTTAATAAGACTGAGTTAGAGCTCACATCCAGAGAAGTCTGATTCCAGAGTTGACACTATGCTATATACTGCATCTCGCACCAAGCCTCCATTTGATTTGTTAATTTATAGCAGCAGGGCAAATAACAGATATTACTAAAACTCAAAGATCAAATGGAAACCAATAGTCTATTGAAGCAGTTTGTTCAACTTTTTGGTACATAACTTTAGATATTTAACACTATATTTCTTGATCACAGAGGAATGATGATACTTTATATAGCCTTCTTAATTGAGGTTAGAAATAGCCTAACAATAGGAAAAATGTATAGTTATTGAGTTTCAGTTTATACTTCCTTAGGACAGGCAGTTCTTCGCCTGGGTCATTTCTTCCCTGAAGGCAGCATGGGCCTTCAGGTTAGATTTAGGTTTTATACTGGGACATATCTGGGGTGTCCTCTGGAATAAATACCTGGAATCATCATTCACAGGCTGAATCCAACCCACAAATGTGTTTTGTTGTGCCCGCAGAGTGTTCGTTCATTTATTTTTACTTAATTACCCACATTTTAAAATGAGAAAAATTTACAGAAAAATCTGGATCTGTATCTCATCTTGATAAATAAGAAGATTTGGCAAGAATGATTCCAATTCCTTCATGACAAGGCAATGGCTGGTGCTGAGTGACAAGTGCCCCCTTTGGACAACTGGAGAACAAATGCTCTCCCCATTCGGCCTCCTGGCCACTCCACCCAGCGACAGTCCCTGCCAGGCCCTGTAGGCGTGGATGTGGCTGCTCCCAATCCACAGGAAAGCCTCAGCCACCACCCAGCTTCGGGAATCCCCCGTGCCGATGAGGAACTGAACTTGTGGCCCACTGTGCTATTTGCAGTCTCGCTTTTCTTTAACTCAGTGATGAAAAGGACAGCAGAAGTGTGGCAAAGAAACCACAATGATAACACTGAAGACAACAAAATTTCTGTACGCAAATGGGTGACTTGAATCTCTGAAAGGTCTATCTGAAATGATTCCTAAGCCACTGATATATATTTATCTCATTTTGTGAGGAAATATTTAAATAGTCATAACTTGCATATTTAATAATTCAATATCTATAGTCAAATGAATTTAAATTTAGTACAGAATTATTTTCAGTGTTTGATTTCAATCTAAATAAAGGCCTTCTACTTTCAGCTTTTGAATCTCTTAAAATTATTAAAATCTATCAAACACTCTTCATATTTTTTAAAAGTTGCCCCCTTTAGACAACTGGAAACAAAAATAAAAGCATATTTCATGTGCTACGCATGAAATAATAAAATATCAACAGTGATTCCAATTATTGATTTTTAGATGCTAAAACTATACAAATTCTACCATTATACATTGTAAAATTACATGCATACATATGTATATCAATATATGCATATACACACTTACATCTATTTATGTGTATACATCCTTCCAAACTATTTTTAACATTAACTCAAAGTAATATTGTATAACAGAATATTCTTACCTCAGCCAGAAAAATAACTAAGCACCAAATCAGTACAAAAATTAAGCTCTTGTGGACAGTAATGTACCGAAGGTATGTGTTCCAGGTAGTCACTGCTGGTATGCTCTCCACATCATCAAAAAAGCACTCCTGTAAAAAAGAATCATGGTTATGACATGAGACAATAGAGTTTCATGCTACCATGTCATTTTATTTTGAATGTGTGGAAATAAAGGAATGTATTAATAATTACTTGAAGCTAAGTAAACTTTACCAAATACAAATCATTATAAATATCATGTGTCATGTCACTCCATGGCCAGAATAATGTCCACTGGGGCAAGATAGCTTTTTGAAAAATGAGAAACGCCATAATTTTTCAAAATTCTAAAAGCCATTATACAAATGTGTTTTATTGTTGGATAATTTTACCATTTCTTTGTGTTTAGTGTTTTTGTTTTTGTGTTTTGCTTGTTTTTTTTTAGAGATGAGGTCTCCCTGTGTTGCCCAGGCTACATCCGAACTCCTGGGCTCAAGGCATCCTCCCACTTCAGCGTCCTGAGTAGAATAGCTGGGACCACCACACCGGCCGATATTATCATTGAAATGCTTAACAGTGTCACACTTTTCATCAAATGAATGGTCATCAAATGAAGTTTCCAAGAACTCTCCTTTACTTAACCTGTTTCTTCAGGGGTCCATGTACAAGTACAGGTTGGTAATTTGCTAGCTACAAAGGTCTTCCAACAGACTGAAAGCCAATTTATGCTTGTGCATTCCTCAGTGGCCTAGGATTCTCTCTTTTTCCAGCTATGACTTAAATTACATAATTCTAATCCTGGGTATATTCCCCAGGAGTCTTTGTATTTTGGCAAATATATTTCAAAAATTTGAAATAGGTTCCAGATAGTCCAAAGGGAAAATATAGTTTTGTTTTTCACGCAGTCAACAAAATTCATACAAGAAGTACTAGAATCAAAAGACAGGGTCCTATGCAATCGGAATATAGGGCAATAGTTAGGAGTACAAATTTTTGGAGTCAGATAGTTCTAGATTTGAATCAGGCTCCACCACTGACATGTTAGGAGCTGCTTGGATTTGGTCACATTGCTGAACTTCTCTGAACTTCAGTTTGCTTACCTATAAATTTGAAATAATGATACGTACCTTCCAGGGTAGTTGTGGTGACTAAATATATACTTACTGGCACTAGAGGCGATCAATAAATAGTAACTTATTAGTCAAGGGGATCATTTTTCACAACTAAATTTATAGGTTCAGTTTTGAGATACTACTCATTTCGATTGATAGTAAGCCATATAGATGAATTATCCTTTAGGAAACCTTTTTAAAGTTATAGAAATACTGAAATTATGGTTTTGGGGATCACCTATCCTATTCCATCATTTCACAAAGGAGGAAACTTTGGCCTAGAGAAGTTAAATGACTCGTGACTTGTCAAAGTTTACACTACTCTTAAATGATCTATGCTCTTAAACATATCAATTCACTACAACTCCACCCCTGATTCACTTCATCCAAGGTGTTTAAGTTTTCTAGTAAAAAACAACAAAAACTCTCTTCTTTTTATATTGGTTCCTGTTTTAAGAATTAAAAAAAGCATTTTAGTCTTAAAACTTAATATAACAGACTTTCTGTCTGAAAATTGGTACTAGTATATGTTGAGCTTCACATATCTTCTTTAAAAAGTAACTTTTTCAGAAACCTAATACATAAAGCAAATTCGAAAGATAAAAAAGCCCAAACTAACTAAATTCAGGAAAGACCGATATATAAACCAGTATCTGAGTTAGTCCAATTAAGAGACTAGATGTTTATATACCTTATGTATTTAATAGGCTACTTCCACACAAAAGTATTTCTTGGTCTGTAACTGAAGCTACTATTTATTTATATATTTATTTATATATTTATTTATATATTTATTTATACTCCACCTCATCCCACAGAGGGCTCAAGGTAGTAAAAAGCAGATGCTTTCTAATTTATAGTAATGATTATCACTGGCCTATGAAAAGACCCAACACTAAGCCCCTGCTTTGGCTTACAATACATTTTATGGGAAGAGATATGTTCGTTGCAAAAGTAAATAGTTGATTATTTTATATCCTGCAGCTGCTTGCATAATCTATGGATTTTTTACTTTCTGAATCTTAAACTCCATCCAATACCATAGTTTGTATAAGTTTTGTTACATATTACATATTGCACTCCATTCAATTATACTCTGTGGAAGGAAAAAAAAAACAAATAATTTATATATACCTTTAAATCTTCTTCATTAATTTCTTCACTTATTTCCAAGCTACTTTCTTGAGATAACCGTCTTGAATATATATCCATTTCAGTCAGATTTGCCGGAGGGGCTATCGACATTTTTCGTGTGGATGCTGTGGTCATTCGGTGAACGCTTTGACCTTGGTTAACTGAATGTGTCATCAGATTCAGAACAGACTGCCTCCTTCGTCCCTGAAACGTGGGGCCAGTGTTGATCACATTGCTTCGCGGCAGGATTGCCTCCCCCTGCTCAGAATCTGGAACTAAGGACAGCCTTCTCTCCGAAGGCTCATCAGAATCCTCTTCAATGCCACTCATTTGTAATGGAGTCTTTTGTACAACGGAAAATTTTCTTATAGAGTTGATTGAATTGAGAATAGAATTTTTCCTTTTTTCTCCAATCTCTCCGGTCTGTTTAAAGGATTGTCTTTTTGTTTCATTCCAGGAGACAGTAGCATCTCCTTCTAATGAGAAACGGCGTAAGGTCTCAGTTAGGATTGAATTTCTTCTTTCTGCACTAAACTGGTCGAAAGAATCATATCCCATGAGCTTTGAGCTAAAGTCCGGCCGTAGATTTTGTAGTTCAGAAAATGTCCCATAAAAATAGCTGCTACCTTCATGTAAAATTAATATTTTGTCAGCTTTCTTTAAATGTTCCATTTTAGAAGTGACCAAAATCCTAGTTTTGTTAGCCATCA
>NW_012149729.1:7343704-7345517 GCF_000956105.1 Propithecus coquereli
ACCCAAATTATTTTACTTTTTTAGTTAAAAAACAAAATCTTATAAGCAAATAAAATCTACATTGAGTTGATAACAGTAATAAGATGAAGATATAGTTTCCATATTAATGGAAATGAGATAATTTCTTCACGTCATTTAAATGTTTCAGGTATGATTGTTAGCGACCCTACACCAATCCCAACTACATAGGATTCTGTGTTTATGTATGTAATTCTTGGTACTTTTGTTAGGAAAAAAAAAACTGTAATCAATTAGCACGTAATTAAGAGAAGTAATTTAAAAAACCAGAAATGGCAAAAAGTCAAAATACAGTCTAAAAGATCGTTTATGGTATAAATTATTTTTGAAGACAACATGTAAGAGCTAGATACAGAACTCCATGAAAATACACCCTCAAGGTCTTTCTTCCCCTACACTTAGTTCTTATCTCTCTCCCTCACATCTAGGACTAGTTCCTTATGAAATTAGAAATAATATATTCATCATCCCAAACTGGACAACACACTACACATTCTGATCAGAATAAGAATAGACAATTATTTTCAGTAGTACCTCCAGCTGTGTACATCTTACAATAAAACCAAATCTTAAACTGGTAAATAAAAGCTCAATTCTATGCTGGATGTCTACGAGCATACACTATATCTTATCTAAATACAAAATGGAATACTTAAGATAAGTCTTACTTTGATCCACAGATAAAATAACCAATTTCCATTTATTTAGAAGTCATTACCCTATCTGCAAATTATCCATATCTATTGAATTATTACTTCACAGAGTGATCCACAAGATCAAGGCATGGTTTAGTGTAAAGAGTCAAAATGACCTGGTTCAAATTTTAACTCTACCATTTCCTTGTGTGGCTTTTGGCAAGTTAACATTTAACAGCCTCAATTAGCTTATGATCTCTTCTGTAAAGTGAGGGGAACAATTCTTACTTTGCAGGGTTGTGTGGGGATTGAGATTATACACACCCACACACACACACACGCACACAGAGAACAGGCAATTGCAGGTGCTCCGCTTGTGTTTTTCTGTCTCAGCTTTTGGAAGCAGGAGATAGTAAGGGAATGGAACCAAAACATCAATGAGTCAATGTTATTCCTTATTAGCAACTTTCGTAACAAAGTGAGAATAATTTTGTTTGAATAAAATTTGAGGGACATTTGACATCCCATGTCACCAATAATTTTTTAAACTGAAAGTTACAGTTTAAACATAAGATGTAACTTAACTATATGTACTTCTATTTGACAGCTTCTAAATGTTTGGACCCAGAGTGCCTCTACCCAGGCACCTCCTACCCTCCCAATATTAAATCTTCTTGTCCTATTTATTCTACTTTAAAGATTATAGACTTTAAGCCATGTGACATCATTTGCCTTTGTATTTTTGTTACAAAAATTATCTTGCTGAAAAATTTGGAAGTGTATGTTTATCTAATAAACAGAAGTCAAAAGCAGGTGTGTACATTGAGGGAAGAGGGGAGAATACATGACGGAATTAGCAGAAATTTACATCTTCTCTTTCCTTGTACTATGCAGAATCCCCGAGTTTTCCATTTTGTAGTAAACCACACCATAAAGCAAACAAATATACACACACCAAAATAAGGGCATGAACTTTGAAAAAGCCATCAAGTCTGAATACTATATCATTATCTATAGTTCTTAAAGGTGATTCTTAACTCACTAGCAATAAAATCCCAGGAATTTTTCAATTCCAGAAACATAATATAAAGCAATAGAGAAATATCTATAATTTTTTACATGAATGATATTTACAGCAAATTCTCACTGGACCAATAATC
>NW_012149729.1:7345567-7347636 GCF_000956105.1 Propithecus coquereli
AGTGTTAACAGACCTAGAATGAAATTAAATTTCTGATGTTAAGTAGATATTTGACTTTGAGCAAACTGTTTACCCTCTGGGTCCTCGTTTATTCATCTAGATAATTAGGGAACTGTCAGATGATATTTAAGGTCTCTAGAGGTTTATGTTTTTAAATGTCAGAGTTTTCTTGTTCTTTAAATTTTCTATTAATTTCCTTTTACATTTTAGGTGGACCACCAATTTAGTTCTCAAAAGCCTATATTAAGACTAATCTGATTTGTTAAAACAGAAAACAAAACTACTATAACTGAGAACTGGATAACCAATTTTACCCTCCTTTAATAAGATTTTCCTCTAATCTAGAAATAAATCATGACTAGAACCATATAAGGGAGATTCGATGTTTTTAGGCATTAAAACATTATATATTTTATAGAAAGAGGCACCATTCTAGATTATATTCACAGCGGTCCCCAACCTTTTTGGCACCAGGGACTGGTTTCATGGAAGACAATTTTTCCACGGCGGGGGGGAATGGTTTTGGGATGATTCAAGCACGTTACATTTATTGTGCAGTCAAACATCTCTGCTAATGATAATCTGTATTTGAAGCTGCTCCCCAGCACTAGCATCGCACCTCAGCTCCACCTCAGATCATCAGGCATTAGATTCTCATAAGGGGTGCGCAACCTAGATCCCTCGAATGCACAGTTTACAGTAGGGTTCCAGCTGCTGTGAGAATCTAATGCCATCGCTGATTTGACAGGAGGCAGAGCTTATACACTGATGTAAGCAATGAGGTGTGACTATAAATACAGATGAAGCTTTGCTCCCTTCCCACCAGTCACCTCCTGCTGTGTGGCGCAGCTCCTAACAGGCCATGGACCGGTACTAGTCCTCGGCCCAGGGGTTGGGGACCTCACCTGTAACATACTAACACAACCATATAAGCATAGCAAAGTTCATATTGCTAAGAAGTTACTTATCACAGTCACAGGTTTATAAAAATAGCATCTTGGGTATTAGATGTAACTAAATTCTAGGAAAGGTGTTTCTAGAATTTTAGACATATATATGTTTATATCCTTGTTGCTTAAAATCTTTATTTCCAGGAGCGTATAATGACTATTCTCCTAGTAAACTACTTTATAGTCCATGAAATAATTTTGAAACTTTGAAATCAAATCATAATAATTAACTGTTTCTCTTAGGAACTTCACAGGCATTGAGCCCTAATGGAAGCTCCAAGAAAATGTGAATCCTGAGCTGTGTATGGCTGAGGAGGATTCCACAGAGTTGTTGAGGGAGGTGAGTCATCTCAGCATTCACCTACATTAAACCATGAAAACATTTAGCATGAGTAGTTCCTTAAGAAGTTTATTATCTAAGGAGGAGATAGAAGAAAATACTAACACAAAGTTTCAAAAATTTAAGTATAATTAGTGAAAATAATATAGGTCACAAGGCAATAAGACTGTAAAAACTACATAGATAGTGATTGGTATAACAGCATAGCCATGGAAGAAATTGGTCTAGCATGAGGTAGCCAGAAAAGGTTTTAAAGGAAGTGATCTTAAATCTTGGCCTTGAAGGGCAGGTCCAATTTGAGTAGGTACCATATGTTACATTCTGCTATACTGAGTCCCAACAACAGTGGATGTACTTCTCAAGGGGTAATGTGCAGTCTGTGAGGGTACAGTCATTCTATCTTGTCTTTTAGCATGAGCATCGTAAGTTATTCAAAGAACATACCTTTCAAATATTTCCTTTTCTGTTAAAACATCTAGGTATCCAAAAGGAGAGTCTAATAAGTACAAATCAGCATCTTTATATACTGCTCTGAAAAGAAAATGGAAATTAAATTAGATTTCCTCACTATTTACCGTTATTTAGTGTAGATGAGTTTTTAAACAACTCACTACATGCAGTATGGTCACCACATCCATACTGTATCCATAACCCTATTCTCAACATAGTGCAGAAATAGTACTATTAGAAACTTCTGTTATATGCGTGTCTTTAGTAGTGTAGATGATTTTAAATGAGAAATAAAGAGATAAGTTGTGGATGATTTCTATGGCTTCCAC
>NW_012149729.1:7349511-7354481 GCF_000956105.1 Propithecus coquereli
GACATTTGACATCCCATGTCACCAATAATTTTTTAAACTGAAAGTTACAGTTTAAACATAAGATGTAACTTAACTATATGTACTTCTATTTGACAGCTTCTAAATGTTTGGACCCAGAGTGCCTCTACCCAGGCACCTCCTACCCTCCCAATATTAAATCTTCTTGTCCTATTTATTCTACTTTAAAGATTATAGACTTTAAGCCATGTGACATCATTTGCCTTTGTATTTTTGTTACAAAAATTATCTTGCTGAAAAATTTGGAAGTGTATGTTTATCTAATAAACAGAAGTCAAAAGCAGGTGTGTACATTGAGGGAAGAGGGGAGAATACATGACGGAATTAGCAGAAATTTACATCTTCTCTTTCCTTGTACTATGCAGAATCCCCGAGTTTTCCATTTTGTAGTAAACCACACCATAAAGCAAACAAATATACACACACCAAAATAAGGGCATGAACTTTGAAAAAGCCATCAAGTCTGAATACTATATCATTATCTATAGTTCTTAAAGGTGATTCTTAACTCACTAGCAATAAAATCCCAGGAATTTTTCAATTCCAGAAACATAATATAAAGCAATAGAGAAATATCTATAATTTTTTACATGAATGATATTTACAGCAAATTCTCACTGGACCAATAATCCATTATTCACCTTGCTAAAGAAATTCTTGCTCGTTGACCTCCACTCAGTGTGATTCCACCTTCTCCAAGAACTATATTGTCTTTCTCTGCAAACTTGGAGATATCCTATTATCAAAAATAGAAAATTAGAGAGGAACTTTTATTGTGTTGAATCTGAATTCAAAAGGTACATCTTCCTTCAAATGTAATCATATATCACACTATTGCTTTAACCACAGGTAAAATTTTGAACATTGCATCTCAATTATTTCAAATGTAATTTATTTAGTTAGTCAAAGCAACATTGCTAACATTTCAGATGTAAATTTTTCTTTAATTTTTAAAATGTCATTCATGATCTTTAAATAAGAAATATATCAAACAGTGAAATACATTTATGGGTACATAAATGTGTATAGGTCATCCATAGGCCTATTTCACAAACCCGAATGCTATCAGCATACTAAAGTGCACTTGCCTCCAATTAAATTCACTCTTTTAAAAGGAAATTTCCAAAAAATGAATAAACATGGTAATAAGAGAAACTAAAAGAACATTATTCACACCCCTGCAGTATTTAAGCATCTTCACTGGACTGCCTGGGTGCAAGGCAGCTCTTTCCATACTTCTCTCACACCCCCTCTCAACCAGCACAGCTTTCTTCCTCATCCGTCCTCAGTACCTCATTCCTGCATCCTTTTCCTGTTAGAGTAGGAAACCAGGAGACAAGGCTGAGACTGGATGCATGGGCTTGAAGATTGGGTGCAGGTGTTGAAATAAATAATGCTCAGGCAGAAGCCAACTAAAGTGGCTGATAACCACAGACAAAAACTGGCTTCAACCAGCTTGTCAGCTATCTCTATCACCTTACACGAACTTTGGCTAATTACAACATCATTTACATTGTGGTTTTAAAATTTCTCCTGCCTTGAAATCACCATGACAATTCCGAGACAACCGTATGAAGTATAAAAATGGGAGGGAATCCAATTCTAGAAATTACTACCCAAATTCTTAGTAAAAGCCAACACTTTAGCCTTGCATATTCCTCCTCTTAATGAGTAAGACTTCAAAAGCTGTCCTTTTTGAGCCTGCCTCCTCTCTTTCTCAAGTGTGTATTTTTGCTTTCTTTCTTTTTTTTCTTTTTCTTTTCTTTTTTTTTTTTGAGACAGAGTCTCATTCTGTCACCCTGGCTAGAGTACCGTGGCATCAGCCTAGCTCATGGCAACCTCAAACTCCTGGGCTCAAGCAATCCTCCTCCCTCAGGCTCCCAAGTAGCTAGGACTACAGGTGTGCACCACAACACCCAGTTAATTTTTTTAATTTTAGTAGAGATGGGGTCTTGCTCTTGCTCAGGCTGGTCTCGAACTCCTGACCTCAAGCAATCCTCCCACCTGGGCCTTCCAGAGTGCTAGGATTACAGGCATGAACCACCATGCCTGGCCATTGCTTTCCATGAAAAAAGCTATCACTTGCTTGGCTTACATGGTGCATCCTGAAATTCTTTTCTCCCAACCATCACCAAGAACCTGGAAAAACCTCCACTCAGAGGCTGCTAACATTCCCATCTACTCTGCCTCTCCTGTCATCCTTTTTCCCAGGTAATGAATATCTCTGTGGCCACAACCATTCTAGGCATTGTAAAAGAAGATTAGAATTTCTAAGAAATAGTCCTTGGTTCCCAGGAGTACTTTCATTTTTAAGCCTTTACTGCACTGTTTTATACATCCATCCTCTGTACCTGTTTCCCAGTAATTAGTAAGACAACTCACAAGTGTATTTCTTCTCTCATGCCCCATATTTTCTTTCTCCCAATCCCATTCCCCTTTTAAAAACTAAATCTTTTGGAGGAAAAAAAGAGAAAGAATGATTTGTCTTATATGAATAGACTGAGGTGCAGGCTTTTATGAAAGAGGCAAATTTTCTAATACATTATTAAAAAGCTAGAGGTTGCTGGAATTACTAGTTTTCCTTTTTTTTCAAATTTGAATTCAACACTGTATTTTAAATCAGTTAAAATTTTAAAATATTTTTTAAATTAAAAAATATCAGTAGCTATCTAGACAGTACGATTATGACACAGTTAACTTTAGGGAATGGATTATAGATGTAGAGAGTGAAGAATCCTAGTCCAGTGCAAGCATTTAATAAAAAGGTTTATAGAACAAGGAATAGAGATAGGGGGAAGGGAAGTCAATCAAATATTAAGTTACAACGAAAGAGGTATATATAAGAAAAGAAATGAAGAAAGGTGTACAGAGGAGAGAAAAAAATGGAAAAGGAATAATTGTCAGGAGAAGTAGATATCTGTAAAAAAGAAAAAAAAGCAAGAAGACATTGGCAGAATAAAAGAAACAGCATCTACAGCCATACCATCCTGAACACGCCTATCTCATCTGATCTCGGAAGCTAAGCAGGGTCAGGCCTGGTTAGTACTTGGATGGGAGAGTAAAAGAGACAAGAAAAGTCAAAAGCAAGATAAGGAACTACAGTGCGCACTTTAATAAATACTCCTACTAAATATAAATGTCCAAAGACTGCAAGTTACACCAATTTTCTCAAGACAGGTTGTTTCAGCCAAATTTCTCTCTTAGAAATCTATAATATTTATATTTTAAACAAGTCAAGGAAATAGGAGGAGAAAGAAGGAAAATAAAGTATTCTCTTCCTTCTTTCCCATAAGAATAGAGTGAAACAAAATATTGGAGAATCACGAGATCATCATGTGAGCTCAGCCTTTGCACGTTCAGATCTAATAGAACAACATCAAATTCCTCCAAAGAGGACCAGAAACAGCACTCCCTTTGGTGCTGTCAGTCTTCAAATCCTAACTTGAAGCTAGTCGAGGAAAAGGAAAAAATGCTTAAGAAAATGAGGGATATAGGGAAGGAATTGCTAGATAGTTTCTTGGTTACCATGTAACTCTGCTTAATTACAATGACAAGCTCCTCTGATTCCTTATTTTCAGGGCAATATTTGTCTTGAGCACCTATGATAGCGTACTGTGCCCTAGTGCCTGGTCTTTTCAGCACTCTCAGTCAGTAAACCATAGCCAGCATCCCTGGAGTGTCCCAGGCATGCCTGGGGAGGTGGCTACTGTGCTCTCCTTCCTTGGCCCAGTTTAGAGGGACTGGGATCTGTCAGTATGAAACCTTCCCCCCACACTTGGAAGAGCTTCCAGGTTGTGTACACCCTGAGAAAATGCCACAAAGAACTGCATCCAAGTGTCCTTGCTCCTGAGTCACTGGTCAGTTGAAATCTGAATTATATTTGTGAAATCCATTTTGAGAGCTATCAGATGTCATGTAAACTGTGCTTGTCATGGTTGCTCAATAAGTAACAAAACTGGAATATTGAATTGGACAACATGAGACCCAGAATTTGAACTCTGGTCTGTCAGGTCTATTGTGAAATCTCAGTTACTTAACAGCTCTGTGACTCAATTTCTCTAACCAAAAGCTGTGTCAAATAATAGTTTGCATTTCATAAAGGGTGCTAAGTATGAAAAGTAAGGAAATGGTATTTATAAAACAATTCACTAAATACAAAGAAATCAAATAAAATGTGACAATCCAAGTGGAATAATTTTTGTTCTAAAATAAAACTTTAAACAAAATGGAAAACATGAGCAGCAACGTTAACCAAAGAGTAAAAATGACCTGTTTTCTAGCCTTGTCTCCACTACTGGACAAATAGCTCTGGGCAAGTCTCTTGCGGGCCTTACTTCTCCATGTGTAAAATAGGGATAATAGTATCTTCTTTTAACAGTTGTAAAAATTTGAAGTAACTTAATATAAAGGGATTGGTCTATAATATACATGGAAACATTGGTGACTCCTGGAATTTTACAATGAGATACTTACCAATGATCTGTATATGGCATTCATTTCCCTTTGGCCTTGAGTAGATTGTCAACCCAATTCAATATTATGCCCCATTCTACCATTAGAGGAAAAGCAGATTCTTAAGGCCTAATCATATAGCCTCTATTAGCATATTATTATAAGGACTATATAAGGGATAACATACAGAGAAAGCACTGGACTTAGAACCAGAAGCCCAACTCCCAGATTTGCATGACCTTGCCAGATGTACTGCTGTTGTTGACATTGCTATGTATGTGGCCATGCACTTTCAAACTAAAAATCAAGATTCCTAAGGGTGAGGTAAACATACGTGATGTTCCCAAACAGGATCTTGACTTCTTTTCTCATCTTCCGAGCACTGCCACTGCGGAGATGGTGGTTAATTTTATATAACAATGCTAAATTGTGCTATGATATTTTTATTCATCTTATTGCCTTATTATAAAAGAATCAAGAGAGAGGATGCAAGCTCTTTA
>NW_012149729.1:7355526-7404193 GCF_000956105.1 Propithecus coquereli
AAATGTATTTAAAATGTAAACACCACATGTTTATATATGGTGTGAGACAAGAATCTAACCTCATTTCTTATAACTGGATAGCACACACGATTTGTTAAATGAATAATTATTCTACTGAATTTATATATCATCTATCATATTCTCATATTTACTCAGACGTTTTTCTGGAGTCTCTGGTTCCTCTAATCCATTTTTTCATTCCTATACTTATATCTTGTTGGGAATTTTGGTGCTTTGATTTTTTAATAGCTGTAAGTATGATTTACTATCTGACAAAGCGTAATTCTTAGCCATAAATTTCTTGGCTCTTTGATCATTTAGTCTTCCATATGACAATATCAACAATAATAAGAAGAACAGCTAACATATACTGAGTGCTTACTACCTGTCGGGCAACATTGTAAGCACATTTTTAAGAAAAGATGAATATCATTCCAAAGATAACACAGCTAATAGATGGATGATGAAGCCAGGATTCCAACCAAGGCAATTTGTCTTAAATGTACATATGTTTGGATAGAGTTCACATTTTTAAGATGCTAAATTTTATTAAAATCATAATCTTTCCATTAATTCAGATCTGAATTATTTTTTAATTAATAAGAGTTCTTTTTATTCAATAAGAGTTTATAATTTCCTTCATATATGTCCTATAAATTTCTTATTAGATTTATCCCTAACTATTTTATGTTTTGCTACTATTGTGAATTGAATAGTTATTACTTTTCCATTTTAATTTCTAAATGGTTCTTGCTAGTATAGAGAAAAGCTAACTATTTTGGTATGTTTATCTTTTTTTTTCCCCCAGCAGGAGAAGAAAAGGGCATTTATTGCATGGCACCAACCAAGGAGGAGAACAGGCAGCTAACACTTAAGACCCAAACACCCCGATGGCTTACAAGCAAGGATTTTTACAGGCAGAGGTACATTTCACAAAAACAGAGGTTGCAGGCAAAGTCACAAACCAATACATGGAGTTTATACATTGGTTTGGCCTGTAGATGTGACTCTCTACAGGGCCCTCAGGAAGAAATTTAGAACAAGTAATAGTGGTCAGGGTTCAGTCGTCAGTTCCTCCTTATCTAGAGTCTATGTGATAGCGATTGGCATTTTCAGTCTGGTGGGAGTTTCTGAAAAACATGTACGTTTATCTGTTATCTAGCTAACATGCTTAATGAGACATTTTCAATAATAACTTTGATGAACTATAGCATCTTAAGAAGTTAAGAAAATGTAAAACAAAAAAATGTTTGAATGGGAGTAAGAAGAATGGCATTAGAAGGGTTTATACATACACCTTGAAATTTTTAACAGAATTTTGGCTATCTTCATTAGTGAAACTTAATTTGGTTATTTGTGTTAAATTTAGCTTAAGAAGAGAAATTTCAGAATTATTTAAAAAAGATCTAAACTAATAGGAAATTGAGGATGTTTCAAGCATCAGACGAGAATTTATTCTTAGCAACGCTTTCCTCAATAATATTTAATGACCTACAAAATGTTACTTTCATTTACAAATATAACACATTTAGACGGAGGTTATCACAGCTGCTATGCAAAATACCAATTACAACAAACACAGGGGTTAAGGGAACCAACCCCCTGTGCAGTCAAAAATCTACATATAACTTTTGACTTCCCAAAATTTAACTACTAATAACTTACTGTTGACTGGAAACTGTACTGATAACATAGTTGATTAGTATATATTTTGTATGTGTATTATATATTGTATTCTTACAAAAAAGATAGAGAAAAGAAAATGTTATTAAGAAAATCATAAGGAAGAGAAAATATATTTACTATTCATTAAGTGGAAGTAGATCATCATACAGGTCTTTATGGGTCATCATAAAGATCTTTATCTTCATCTTCAACCTGAGTAGGCTGAGGAGGAGGAAGGGGAGGGGTTGGTCTTGCTGTCTCAGGGATGGCAGAGGTGGAAGAAAATCCACATATAAATGGACCCTCGCAGTTCAAACCTGTGTTGTTGAAGGGTCAACTGTACAATGATATGGCTGTATACACTTGTATATACATTTGAATATATATACATATATGTGCTTATATATGTATTTACATATATAAGGACATGTATATATGTATATATACGTGTGGGTGCTATACATACATATATATGCATGTATTCATAGAGCTTGGTCCCCATCATCCACTATTATGGTGCTAATATAAACAGTATCCTGCATAAGTAAAAGGGGATGATTATTTTTTTTCTGAATGAGGTGGTAACTAGTTCAACTAGGTTACCACTTCTTTTAAATATCAGAATATAGGCCGGGCGCAGTGGCTCACGCCTGTAATCCTAGCTCTCTGGGAGGCCGAGGTGGGTGGATTGTTTGAGCTCAGGAGTTCGAGACCAGCCTGAGCAAGAGCGAGACCCCGTCTCTACTAAAAATAGAAAGAAATTAATCGGACAACTAAAAATACATAGAAAAAAAAATTAGCCGGGCATGGTGGCGCATGCCTGTAGTCCCAGCTACTCGGGAGGCTGAGGCAGAAGGATGGCTTGAGCCCAGGAGTTTGAGGTTGCTGTGAGCTAGGATGACACCACGGCACTCTAGCCTGGGCAACACAGTGAGACTCTGTCTCGAAAAAAAAAAAAAATCAGAATATTATGGGGGTACAAACGCTTTGGTCACATCAATTGTCTTTGCACCACCCAAGTCAAAGCTACAAGCGTGCCCATCCTCTAGACAACATGCACCGCACCTATTAGGTGTGAATTTACCCATCCTCTTTCCCCTCCCACCTGTCCGATCCTTGATGAATGTTAATTCCATATGTGCACATAAGTGTTGATCAATTAGTACCAATTTAATGGTGGATACATGTGGTGTTTATTTTCCATTCTTGTGATACTTCATTTAGAAGAATGGGCTTCAGCTCTATCCAGGTTAATACAAGAGGTATTAGTTTCCCTTTTTATGGCTGAGTAGTACTCCATGATGTACATATATATACATATATATATGTATACATACATATATATACATATATATGTATATATCCCACATTTTATTAATCCACTTATATATTGATGGGCACTTGGGTTTTTTCCACATCTTTGCCATTGTGAATTGTGCTGCTGTAAACATTAGCACTTCTTATCAAAAAAGAAAAACATGTGGAAGATATGGAATTCATAAGAATTTAGTTGTCTCACTTTCCAAAGATTTATCCTCTTCAATTCTGTTACATAACTTAATAACACTTGACTCATCAATAATGCTTATCACGTCCCATGACCCTAAAATGTAGGAAAGCCAATTTTTTTCTCAGTTGATAAAGCATGGTTTGGTTGAAGAAAAACTTTAAAGACAGTAAACTCTATGATCCACTTTAAAAAATTCAAGTTGTTCATTCATTCATGTTGATCATGTCATACCCTGCTTAAAATAAAACACCATAAAACAAAAATTTTTGGAGCCATGTGAACTCTAGAATAAAGTCCAAACTTTGGCATAGAAGACTTTTCTCAGCTTACTTCTTCAGGCTCACATCCCAGCACTCCTCTACACCCACCTTACCCCACAGCCACACTGAAGTTTTATAGTTCTCCAAATTTACCGTGCCTTTCATCATTCTATGCTTTTGTATCTCCTGTTCCCTCTATCTAAAATGCCTGTATTCTACTTCTTCATCTGGCAAATTCCTTCAAGATCAATACAAATTCAATTTCTTCTGGAAAAGTCTCCCGTGGCTTCCCTGACAGTCATGCCTTTCTGTTCCTATGTGTCGCACATGTTCTTCTTGTCTGTTCACGTATCTCTACCCTCAAAGACTGTGAGGTTCTCAAAGGCAAGGGGAGGACTTTGATTTGTTCAATGCTTTGGGAGCCAGATGGGCTTAAATTATTGTATATGTTCCAAGCAGTGAGTGAAGTATTTTAGATAACATAGAGATGGTTAAGAGATAGCCTCTGATTTCAAGAGCCTACAATCTACTGGGGATATAGAGGACAAATTAATGAAGGAATTGGCTTTTGAACTGAGCTTTTGCTTCATGTATGGGAGATCCATGTGTCTTCCTCTTCCCAACCTTCCTGATCCTGGCCCTCACTTGTCTTTATGGCCAGCTGAGATACTATCATGCCTCACTAGAGGAAACTCTCTAACCCTAAGTGATAAATAAAGTTAAATAATAAAGTTATTTTCATTTTGAAAGTAGATACAGATGTGAAAATAAACAGATGACAGAATAAATACAGTTGTGCCTCAGTATCTTTAGGGATTGGTTCCAGGACTCCCTGCAGATACCAAAATCCACGGATGCTCAAGTCTAGATTACTTATAATACCTAATACAATGTAAAAGCTATGTAAATAGTTGTTATACTATATTGTTTAGGAAATAATGACCAAAAAAAGAGTATGTATATGTTTGGTACAGATGCTTTTTTTCACCAAATATTTTCAATCCATGGTTAGTTGAATCCATGGATGTGAAACTTTTGGATACAAAGGGCCAACTGTATTCCATAAATAAACCCAGGCATAGGCTGGAACCTAGAATAATGGTGTTAGAATGACAATTTGTAGCAAAAAGAGAGACTACTAAAAAAATTACCTTGAAACAAATGGCTTTCCATATGGAAAACAAATTATATTCATAACTCTCATCATATGCAAAAATTAATTCTAATTATTTATAGTCTGAAAAGTAAAATATGAAACTTTAAATATATTGAGAATATAGAAGAATATGTTTATGGTTTGTGTTAGAAAGGATGCCTTAAAGACACAAAAGTACAAGCTCTAAAGGAAAATGGGGATAAAATTAACTACATGAAAACTTAAAGTCTTTCTACAACAAAAGATACCACACTAAAGGATGGTAATGCAACATCTATAACTGTGTTAGTTCAAGTCCTCCAAGTTGCAGATGCTAAAATGGTATTAAATGTGCAAGGATTTTATTAGCAGAAGTACCTGTATAAAAGGAAATAGAGAGGGAGGCAGAGAAGGCTGTGAGACTTCAATGCAAATCCAATCCCCGGGACGAGAGAAGGTTGGATGGAAGATATGAGACCACTGTGCAGTCTAAGGAAGATTTGGCAAAGTCATATAAACTGTGCAGTCTAAGGAAGGTTTGGCAAAATCATTTGTGAGACAGAAATCAATCAGTAAAGAAGTCTCATGTCTCCCAAATACAGATCTGCTTTAGTATCCCTGCTATACTCATTCATTCATGTGGAAAGAGAAGTCTAAAGACAAACTCAGTGAAGGATTTTAATACACAGCAACTGAGTCCCTCATTCAATTACATTCCCTGTAGCAATGGTCTGTAAGGCATATCTCATGGCCACCATAATAACTTACCAAAAACAAAACAAAAAAAAAATTGACAAAGGATACAAAATCAGAATGGTTAACAAACATGAAAATATGTATCATTTCACAAGTAACTGGGGAACTGCAAATTAGAACAATAGGGATAGAATAACAGAGATTCTGATTTACAAATCACAATGGCAAAAGTCAAAGTGTCTGACGGTAACAAGAGCATTCAAATACATGAGGAAGTGGGAACTCTCATAAATGGCTGGTGGGACTGTAAATTGGTACAGCTACAACTACCTTAAAGTGCAATTTGGCTGTATCTAGTAAAATTTTAAATGTGCATGTATAGCCTACATCCTTCCATTCAACTGTTAGATGTACATACCAGAAAAACTCTTGCCTATATGCAAAGGAGAAATATTCAAAAATTTTCATTGAAGTATTGAATAAATCCTGGAGCAATCTAAATGTTCATCGGTAGCAGAAAAAATAAATGAAATGTGACACATTAATAGTACAACACAGTGGTTAACAAAGAATGAAGTAGATTTCTACATATCAGCCCAGCATAGCTAGATCTCAAAACGGTAATAGGAGGTAAGAAAGCAAGTTGAAGAAAGATATGCACGAATTATACCATTTATATAAATTTTAAAGCCACACACACAAAACTACTAAATATTGTTCATCAATAACCATATGTAACTATGGGTATAAATTCATTTAAATGGATTGGAAAAGTACGTATCACATTCATAATAGTGATTGCCTGAAGCTTGAAGTTTTGTCGAAGAACGATGGTGAGAAAGATGGTGTGAAAAGTCCCATGTAGAATTCTTCTAAGCGCCTAACAATGCAGTTCAGGAAATAGGGATGTTGTCACATGAAAGTTTCCTGTCTAGAATGGACACTAGTGATAGAGATTATCTTTAAAAAGTATGAAAATCAAAGATGCCTACATCTGAACATCTTGATGTTCTGAGCCGGTACATTTGGCCTCCTTTTCTGGACTGAAATCATTTATGAAGGGAAATGTGCACATTTGGATAACTTTAATTTAATAAATATCTCAGTGACCATAATCAATATGAAGCTGCTGAGAGTGAAATGAAACAAAATGTGGAGGTAAGTTGAGGAGAATAGTGATTAAGCCCATTATTTTAAAACCAAATACATTAGTAATACCAATATCCTGCTATTAATGTGAGTACCTGTTCTGATTACATAGTTTATTGTTCATTTGTAGATTTCTTTATTAGTGTTTGTCTTTCTCTATTTGATTTAACATAAAACACTTTGTTTTGTATGCACTGTTAAACATTTATCTTTGCTGATTACTAAGGGCACTCAAATCTGGCAATATATTTATCTTAAGGGTGTTGGTTTTCGGCCTTCACAGATTTTCCCTCTGTGAAAGTTTAATCCAAAAAAAGAGTTATGCTACTTGGTGCTATCATGAGTTTTTAAAAAGCAGCATGAGAGCACGTACTGCTTAGAGAAGCCTTATACACAGAGACAAACTCCTTTTCTCTTTGCTTGCACTGCAACTTCCCTTGAAGTCCCTTGGAGTTATCCACAAAAATTGTTAGGGAGAATCATTAATTGGAATTAAGACACTGGGTATGATTTGACCTCTTACATAAAAATTAACTATAAACTTTTTTTTAGAAAAACAACAACCTTAGTTTTAAATCAAATATAAGCTTTTTAATATTGTGTTCAATTAGTGCTCTGAAAAAGACCCTGAAAAACCTTTCTTTCAAACCATCCTCCACTGCCATTTCAATTTCAATTTTTAATAATTTTCTCAGCATGGTTTATCTACAAATAAAATCAAATACCTGTATCATTAGCTCTTCATGTGTGTCCCTTGGACCAATTATCAGAATCACCTAGGGGGCTTATTAAAAAATGCTGGACCTACTGTCTTACTCAGGAGAATTCGGACAGGGCCCAGGAATCTATCGGCAGGTTAACCTGTGATTATTATGCCTACTAGTGTTTGAGCTGCTCATCCAGATACTTGTTCTTCCGGCTGACTTCCTTTACAACATGTTGGTCAGAAAGGCAATTGTCAACTTCAAAGGATTCTGTGCATACAACACATTGGGCCTGTTCGAGGTTGTAAAGCACTTGAAAAATACTTAGATAAAGAGAACTGGAGAGGGTCAAAGTAAAATTATAATAAGTGTGCAATAAAGATTAGCTTGTTTTATCATTAATCAGTGTATAACATACCCAATGTGATGTATGCCCTTTTCACATAAATGTTTACAATTTTTTTAAAAGTAACCAAACTTTAGCACCCTAACATTATTTGACTGCACCAAACAGAGTTATTAAGGAGGAATTGCTAATATGAAGCTCATTAACTCTGACTAGCATATACAATAGGTCAATGACATAGGGTGTTAAGAGAGAGAGAGAGAACTTTTTAAAGAAAGGGTGGAGTGTTACATTTAATGGTTCTGTGTAATTTTGCAATATTTACTGAGTACATTTGAGCTTCCTGTGACTTTCTAGATAGGAAAATACCATAAACCTTGTTTTATGGCTGGCTTATCACTCTTTAGAACAACCTTGACAATATAGATGCTTGTGGTAAGGGAGGAGGGTGAGAAGCTTGGGTTAACGAAACATGAGCTTCAGAGGTAATGCCATTCAATAAAGCATGTCTTTAACTGTGAATCATTGGGTGATTAATGCCACTGTTATTAATATTTAATAATTACTAAGCACTGGGACTGTGCTTTATGCATAAAGAAAATGGGCAAGAAGGAGGGGGGAGAAAATCAGTGTGGGGGGAGCAGAGGGAATGGGTAGGGAGAAAAGAGGAAGGGAAGAGTAGGGAGCATGAGAGAATGTAGGAAAGCCAAGAAAGTACTGGAGAGAGAGAGAAAGGATGAATTAGACATTTTTGCACATAGCTATTGTACATGTGAGCATGTATCTGAGAATGCTGTATAGCTCCATGTGATATATATCAACAAAGGTAAACTTCCATAGCAGAAACTAGACACTAACGAATTCATAAATTAAAATTGAGGTTCTGTTTATTTGAAAACATTAGTTGTTGACCTAAGCCAAACATGATTACAAATAGCAGTATATGTTAATAGAAATATTGGTTAAAGGTCAATCCCTGCTAGAAAGCATGAGAAGTAAGAACTTTTAGTCAACTTAAAAAATGAAAAAGATTTTCCTTCACTGATAGATACTGATCAATTTATAGCAGAAAACTCAAATTGCAACATAACTTTTACTGGGCTCGACCCATAAGAGTACAAAAAGCACTAATATAATAGATGTTATAGTCTTTTTGTCACTAATATTAAACTCGTTAAATATTCAGTTTTATATATGTATATGAACTTATGAGCATATACGTAACTGTTGATAACTCTGTGCCTCTTTAGATTTTATTTCTGTATATGTGTAGGTCTATTTTTTTTTTGCAATGGAAAACTAATAACTCAAGCATTTTTAAAAGAACAGCTGTAGAGTACAGTGATTTACGGTGTTTTTAGTAAGCGTCCCCACAGAAATAAAGTTAGAAAAGATACTTGAAACAAATGAAGAATCTTATTTATCTTATTCTGGCTCTACCTTAGACTCATTTAATTATAGATTTCTGGACTCCACATTTAAAAATCTCTCAAATGACCCTTAAAAATCTAGTTTCTGAAAGCTTTCTAGATGATTTTGATTCAATTGGTCTAAGAAATTGGCATTTAGGAGCTGCTAATTCCGTAACTATCTCCTCTAGGTTTGCCCACCCAAAATGCTGTGACAGATCCAATCTCTGAAAAAGAACTCTTTTCTCAATACCTCACTTCATTGGTACATTACTGTGTCATCTTGAACTTGGTCCTGCTCTGGATTTCCTAACATGTTTTCCAGGTCCCTTGCAACTAAGTCTCCTGCTCTGTCATTCAGTACCTTAGGAAATGGGCTTCATACTTTCCCATGCTCTACCTGTGCAGTTCCTGCCATGATCCTTATTCTCTCAAGAGCTGACTTTGGAACATGCGCTATTCAACTTCCTCTGAACAGACTTCCTACCCTGCACTGACTGCCTGCCTACCTGGACTTCCACAGTTTAAATTTGAGGTTCTGAGGCATGAAGAAGACATTTTGCCCCAAAGGGAGAGGAAAAAGGAGAAGATAATTTGAGACAAGATCTGGAAAGAAATTTCTTGAATTATTTAAATTTCAAGTGTTTTAGAATAGGCAGTCTTCCCAAGATACAACTATTTAGGATTATGGTAGCTTGAAAGCATCATTTACGTGAAAATAAATATCCTGCAAATATTTTTCAAAACTATGTCATAGAATTCTCAATATCATTAGTTCACTAACCTTTGTTATCACAATCTCCTTTACAAATGGCAAATTTATAGTCTTCATGGTTTAATAATACCAATATAACCATAGTGAAATTAACTAGCATAAAGTTCTAACAAAGTCAGCGATGTTCAAAGGACAAGTCATTAAAATATAAGATAGAGTTTCTTTTCTAATATGCAACACTAACAGGGCACAGCAAAAAGATAAATACATAAGATTTAGATGCTATTGCTGGTCCCACCAATTATGAGATGTGATCTTGAACAAGTCTTAAATTTTCCCCCATTTTTCTTTAAAGTGAGAATAAAAATATTTTATAAACTTCTAACCACAACATCTTCATTATTCCTCTCCAGCTTGCATATTGACACTACATGATTCTTTCCAAAATATTGTTTAGTTATGACACTTCCCCAACAAAGAAAAGCAACCGTGGAGAACACTGTAGATGTAATTAGTTTCTTCCCAGGGTACTTTACTGTGCTCCCAAGGCTGAAATACTCAACATTAGGCTTCCCAAATTCCTCTGAAGCTGAAGTGCAGTATGAGAACTGGATTTCACCAGTTACAGGAAACACAAAAGTGAAAGGGAGGACCTTATGTCTTTCTTTTTTTTAGTTTTTTTTCTTGTCTTTTTCTGGCAAATAGGAAGACAGACACCATCCTCTTCATTAGGGAAATGACTGTATAATAATAATGTGATTAGTACTACATTGGAAATATAAACAGAGAGAAATGGCAGCACAGATGAAGGAGCAGTTAGGACACCAGGAGAGGAGAAAATGAAGAGGTCTAGGAAAGCAGTCTTTGTGGCACTCTATACATCACCCTCTTTTTCTTGTTTTTACTGTACTTAACACTGAAAAAAAGTATTATTGATTTTTTTTCTTACTTATTTATAATCTGTCTTCTCTAAGTAGAATGAAAGCTGAGAGTAGGAACTGTCTGGTTTATCACCATGTCCTTGGTTTCTAGAATGATGCTTGACACGAAGTAGCTCAATAAACAATTTTGAATGAATGACTGAATATTAACTCCCTCAACTTCCTATCACACTCTAACTCACATTTGCAACCACAAGGTCTTCTCTTTATTTGTCTTCATCAGGAGAGGGTGCATTTCATCTGTCTGAGTCTCATCGTCCAAACATGCTCTATGATTTCTGTCTCCTTGTGCTGTAAGACATCACTTTTCTCTTCTGTACTGAGTCTTCAATGTCTCCCTCTCCTCAGCTTCCCTTCTATTATTATCTAGGCATGCTCATTGTGGTTTTAATTTATTTTTCTTTAACTAAGAATCAGATTGAGCACTTTTTCATATGCTAAATAGCTTTGAATATTTTTAATGAATTGCCTGCTCGTATGTTTTGCCCATTTTTTACTATTGGATAGCTCTTTCTTATTCGTTCGCACACATTTTTGTAAAATTAAGGAAATTGATCCAGTGGGCACTTATAAGTCTTCCTTGACCTCTCCAAAGCAGATGTCATTGTTGAGCATTTTCTATCACTTAAAACATACTCTTTTCTTCCCTTCCATGACATCACACTCTCCTAGATTTGTTCCCTCCTGGCCCTTAGTCTCCACCTTGGTGTCCTTCACAGCCACTCTTTTCTCCACATACCTCCCAAGTATTGATATTTCTCCATGATCTGTCCTCAGTTCAACCTTCTTGCACTTTACTCTCCTTCAGTGAGATCATCCACTCCTGTGACTTCAGTCTCCAGGCTGAGGACTCCCTTGAGTCCATCTCCAGCCCAAACATCTCTCCCAAGCTCTAGACCCAGACAGGTCCCCTCAAAAGTTCCCTTCCAAAATGGAGCATATTGTTTTCACCCTACCAACCTGCCTAAGAAAATGATACCCAACTGCCGAAGAAAGAAACATGGCATGGGGAGGGGAGGAGAATAGGGAGATGTTAGTCAAAGGGTACAAGAGTCTCAGACAGTATAAGTTCTGGAGATCTATTGTACAGCATGGTGACTACAGTTAATAATAATGTATTCTACACTTGAGAGTTGCTAAGAGAGTAGATCTTAATGTTCTCACCACACATACGCAAAATTTTAACTATGGAGTGATTGTTGTTAATTAGCTTGATTGTGGTAATCATTCTGAAATATATACATATATCAAAACATCACATTGTAAATGGCATATATATACAATTTTTATTTGTTAATTATACTTCAATAAAGCTGGAAAATTTTCTTAAAAAATAAATTAAATTTTTAAAAAACTTGGCATTATCTTTGACTCCTCCCTTTTCCTCACTTCCTACACTGAATACTAAACTAAGTCCACCCATTCAATATTCTGCTTATCCCAGGAACTGACTTACTTCTCTTTCCCTACTACCTCCTACCCAGCAGGTCATCATCATATCTCACCTGAGTCACAGCAACAGCCTCCTAAACAATCTCTCTGCCACCAGCCTTGCCACTCTTGCAATAATCCATACTGCATGTTGCAGTCAGAGACATCTTTGTAAAATGCAAATCTAACCACATCACCACTCCTGAATTTAAAACTCTTCGGTGAGTCCTATGGTCCTCAAAGTAAAGTTCAATTTCCTTAATGTATCATATAAGGTTCTTCTTGATATAACTGTCCTCTCCCCATTCACCATATACCTCTTCCTTTCCATACCTCAACCTTACTTCTCTACCTATAGCTCCCCAAAAGTATCAAGTGCTGTCTTGGATCCAGGCTCATTTCATTCTACACCCCAGCCACATAGAACTGACTATAGCTCCCTGACACACTTCTCTTGGCTCCATGCCTTGTACAGTTTGTTCTCTTTCTGGAATGTTCTCCCTGTTCTTCACTCAGATGACTCCTACTCATCCATCATCTCTCAGCTTAAATGTCAATTCCTCCAGGGAAACCTTCCCTGATCTTCTAAAACCAGAGTAAGTGCTGCTTGTCTATACTTATATAAGAATAATATATTAATCAATGTCATAGAACTTATCAAACTTCATTGGTTTTTACTTGCTCAACTCCTCCACTAGAATGAAAGCCCTTTGAGGACAGGGATTATGTGTTGGTCATCAACATATTTCAAGAGTTTGGAGCAGTTTCTAGTTCAATGTTTACACTCATAAATATTTACTACATTAAAAAATATATATCTCTTCTCCCCCAAAATATCTGTAAGTCATAAACTCATTACAGGTAGGGACTTTTGATATACTTGCAGGCAGCAAGTATATTAAGTGCCTAACATAGTGCTGTGTCCATAGTAGGAGCTCAACAAATGTTTGTTGAAATCAATTCTTTTAATTTATCAGATCTGAATCAAGGGTAACTAAATCTTATAAATGAAAAGTAGGTATTACAGACTTGATTCTGAAAGACAATAATGGTAATATAATCTGCCATTTCAAGGAATGTTTTATCTGGAGAATACTTGTACTAAATTTTTAGAAACACCAGGGTTTCCTTCCTTTGAAGGTCTTCACAAACATTTCTCTATGGCTATAGTCAGAAATCTGGTGAGATGCCCAGAACTATCTGCAGATGTTAACATTTAGTTAGAGATTTCTGAGGTCCCTTCTATGTCTAAGGTTCTGTTAAAAATAAGTGTAAGATCTTTTCTTGCTCATAAATTAGACATCTCTTCAATAAGAAAAACTGTAAGAGCACAGAGTCCAAAATCCCAATTCTTCAAGAGGGTTGAAACATCAGGCATACATATGATACAATTTGGCTTTTACCTTTGGAAAACATAATGATTTTTTTATGTTATGTTTTAAATATGAAGGCCCGGCTAAAATGTCTTAATTTCATTACTTATGGAATAGCTTGGTCCCAGACGTTATGATTACATTCATATACTACTGTCCCATTGACTTACCCAAATCTTACTGGGGGTGGAGGGTAGGCGTAGGGCTATTTTGGTTTTAGAAACATAAAAACACTCATTTGTCATGATAATAATTAGTTCCACATTGTGATCTTAACTCCTAAGACCTAGCTCACACTTTTGGAGTTCAGCACATTTTCCCTTTGACTGAAAACTCTGGACAAAGTTGACACTAGTTAAGTAGAAAGTGAGGATTCAATGACCAATTCATGTATTATCTGTCCATAGATGCCAGCTAGTATTTATTTTTAAGTTCCAGGGCTCAAATGAAATGAAATAGAAGTTTAGTTCACAAAATGCCATGGCATGCCTGTTTGGTTCTGGTTCAACAGTTTTATTTAAGAAAAAAAAAAGTTCTTGCTTCATATTATAGTAAACAAGTGTCAGTGTTTTCAAACTTAATTACCCATCACTAGAAATTGCAGGTAGTTCAAGGTACAGTTATTTAGTGTGGTTTTCTGGTTTAGGGGACGTAGTTCAATGTATTCCAAATATCTGTTTTAGATGCCCATTATATCTTTGCTACTACTGAATGTAAATGTTAGTTCCTATGGCACCTTTTATTTTTAGTTCTCCCAACTGAACGTTCATGAATTCTCCTACAGTGGTGGATTGACCATCCAAAGTTTGAGCTTCAAGTTTTTCCATATTAGTTTTGATCAGACCTACACATCAGGAGGTCAAATTCAAATTTAATTAGTCATATGGTATCCGCATAATGGAACTTAGTCTCCAGAACTAAGTTAACTCATTTCATTTTAATTGTTAACTCATTTCTTTGCTTACTTCCCTCCTGACTTTTTTCATACTTCTTGCCAATTTCCCTCTCAAGTATTTTTTTTCTATTATTAAATTCTTGCTAACTCCTCCCAATTTTTTTCTTCTAGCGACTTAAATACAAAAACTGCCAAACAGTAATGAAATAGAAAACACATGCAGATCTTACTTTCTTCTGCTTACATAGTAAATATTTTTATTACAATGTATATGTAATGGCTGTCATGACAGATACTTAATGAGGACAATTTACACTTTCCAAATTGTGGCAACAACTTTGTGGAAACCAATTACATATCCTAAACCCCTGACCTCCTTCTCACTCTCCCCATGCCTACCCCGCACTCTGCACTATTGCAAGAGCCCATTTACTTCACCAAACCCAGGTACTTTTACAAGAAAGTGAGTCACTGAATAAAGACAGCCAAATTACTCATTACGCAAACACTGGCCTGATTAGAATTCTCTTTCTGTCAGCCACGGGGCTGTATGGTAGAGTATGGATATCGGTGAAGTTCAGAGGAAGTGGTGTTCTGGAAATTAAAAAGGCAAGAGAACAGTGTAGTCTGTCCCGGTTTTAATAACAAAATATGATAATAATTTCATAAAGGATGAGTAAGTTAATGGGCTCAATTATATTGATTCCTCTTTTTAAGCTAGCAAAATCTCTAATGCTGGTTACAACAGCTACAAGTATTTAGGAGGACTCTAAGGATGGTTTGGGTACACGTGGAAAAAATGCGAGGATAAGTTAGTGGGCACAAGGATGCAGAATGGTATTTTTAAAATAGCTATCAATTTGTCTAGGAATTCTTTCTACTGTAGATTCAAAGTAGGTTATGCAAAGCAGGACATGGAGATGTCCCTAAATGAGGACGAATGAAGGTGAGGAATCTGAACCTGACTTGCTTACTCATGGCTGCACATTACAAATTATTCTATCAACATAGAATTATCTCCATGCTCTTCCCTGTGATAACGTCTTTAAGCTATCCTACAGAGTGAATAATTTCCAAAAACAAACTGGAATCAGAAAACTATGTGAAATATGTTGTGCATGCTTTTTCCTATCCAGCCAAAGTTACACCTACCTGCCCACTCTGATGATACCAAGCACCATTGCATACGCAAGTGCTTTGCAGATATTAGAGCTGAACAAAAACACAAAAATGAGGAAGAGAATATTCCATTCTCATTTCCAGGCCCAAGTCTAGATGTAACACATCAAGAAACAGATCAACGTTGGCAGTCAAAATGAAAACATACTGAATCATGAATGTTTGCATTTGGTGTTAGGGGCCACATAGAGAATACATTGAGGTATTCTTGTGCTGGCACCAGCTGCTTAACCATCAAGGATTCTGTACATATCTCCTGTAGGTATCTATGATCAAAACTCTTCCACACTTAAAAAAAAAAAAACTTTCATTTCGCACATAGGGATTATACTTTATTGAGTTCTCCTGGGCCTTTCTCAAAGGTGAGAACACTTATTTAACAACAAGAACAAAGATACAAAAACAGAAACCCTTCACAGTTTCTGTGGGTGTCTTAAAAAAAAAAAGAAACTCTTAAGTCACTAAGAATAGGGGAAACTTCTGATTTTGACTGTCTAGATAGATTAGCACTTTTAACTACTACCCTTTGTTACTTCCAGCAATCATGTGCTACCATGTAATTATCTGCTTAAACTCTGAGACTGTGAGGCAGAAGAATATTTGCTGAGCAAAATCCTTACAAGTGACATGCCTAGTTCAAAACATTTCTGAAGCAGTCATCCAACAAGAATGTACTACTCTATCAATGTGCTAGGCAGAGCATACCAAAATAAAGTTTTGGAGTTGCTGTTCTCAAGGAATTTACCATGTAGTTGGATAGATAAGAACAACATGTATGAAACATTTGGCATAATGAAGATATATACTAATCATATACTAGTTTGCTCATTGTACTCATTACATTTGCCAGTTTAAAGTATAAGGAATTTAGGAAATGCCAGGGTGATTTTATCTATCTAGGAAGACTAGGAAGACCTAAATCACTTGCAAAAGTCAGCAGGACAGAAAGAAACAGGGACTCAGGGATTCTTTGAAATAAAAAGCTGAATGATTTATTTGACACTTCAGGCAAAGAGGAAGAAGAGTAAATTGTACATTCAAAAAACTAGATGGGGGGAGGGTGGTGGGTGGAGGGGGGAAGAGGGAGGAGGGGAGGGGTATGTGCATACACAAGGAGGGCAATGCGCACTATCCGAAGGATGGACATATTTAAAACACGGACTTCGGTGGGGGGGGGAACCAAGGGCAACACACCTAACCTAATCATCTGTACCACGGGAAGGGCGGCGGGAGGAGAGGGGAGGAGGGAGGAGGGGACGGGTATTTGTATACACAAGGAGTGCAATGCGCACTACCCGAAGGATGGACATATTTGAAACACGGACTTCGGTGGGGGGGGAACCAAGGGCAACACACGTAACCTAAACGTATGTACACCCATAATTTGCTGAAAAAAAAAAAAAAAAAAAAACTAGATGGGCCAGGCGCGGTGGCTCACGCCTGTAATCCTAGCACTCTGGGAGACCGAGGCGGGCGGACTGTTTGAGCTCAGGAGTTCGAGACCAGCCTGAGCAAGAGCGAGACCCCGTCTCTACCAAAAATAGAAAGAAATTAATTGGACAGCTAAAAATATATATAGAAAAAATTAGCCGGGCATGGTGGCGCATGCCTGTAGTCCCAGCTACTCGGGAGGCTGAGGCAGTAGGATCGCTTGAGCCCAGGAGTGTGAGGTTGCTGTGAGCTAGGCTGACGCCACGGCACTCACTCTAGCCAGGGCAACAGAGTGAGACTCTGTCTCAAAAAAAACAAACAAAAAAAACTAGATGGAGGCTGTTATCATTATTAACGATTATTTATTGAATCCCACCTAGTGGCATCGTCCATTGGTACTTTGTTAGCAAAATCTGTGATCAAGTATCTCAGTTCTGTGCAGTTCACCTCCACGTCCTTCCTTCCTAAACCATAGCATTTCTACCTGTTCCCCTTTCCAACTTCTGTCGTGCGGGAAATCCTTAACCTTAAGCCAATTTCCCTCCTCTTCTAATTTCTCGAAAAAAAAAAAAACCTCACCTTTTTCTTCTTTTTTTTGAGACAGAGTCTCACTTTGTTGCCCGGGCTAGAGTGAGTGCCGTGGCGTCAGCCTAGCTCACAGCAACCTCACACTCCTGGGCTCAAGCGATCCTACTGCCTCAGCCTCCCGAGTAGCTGGGACTACAGGCATGCGCCACCATGCCCGGCTAATTTTTTCTATATATATTTTTAGCTGTCCAATTAATTTCTTTCTATTTTTGGTAGAGACGGGGTCTCGCTCTTGCTCAGGCTGGTCTCGAACTCCTGAGCTCAAACAATCCGCCCGCCTCGGCCTCCCAGAGTGCTAGGATTACAGGCGTGAGCCACTGCGCCCGGCCAAACCTCACCTTTTTCTTGAAGGGCCATATTCCTTGATGGCCTTTCTTATGGATGCAAATAATACATGAATATGACATTTTCTGTCTTCACAATTCCTCTGCTTTTGTCTCTTTTTGTCTGTTACGACCATATTTGTATTAATGAAATACCTTCCTCTTAGTTTCCATTCTTCTAATCAGAATATCAAATAGTACTATCAATAATAGCATTTTATTTATTAAGTACTTTCTATGTGCCAGAAGAATCCACAAAACTCTACAAAATAGGTAATATTATTCCTATATTTTAGAGGATAAAACTTGGTATATAGCAAGGTTAAATACCTTTCTTTAGTAAACAAGCCCTGTCAGATTTCAAAATGTATGTTCTTTCTGCTATTCCAAAAAGCTTCTAATCACCTTAACTCTGCTCCTCATTATCACAGCCACAGTGACATATGTAAACTTTAAAGCTGATTATATCATTCCCCTGATTAAAGCTCTCCAAGACCAAATCCCTAAGACAGTAATCAAGGCCTCCATGACATAGTCCTCCACCTTCATTCCTCCCCACTAACTGTCCCTGAATTACACTCTGGTTTTGTCAGGATGCTGGTGATTCCCTGAACCAACCAAGTGGTTCATGTCCTGTGTTTCTGTTCATACAATTCCCTCTGTCCAGAATACATTTTCTGTCTTTAACTTATCCTTCCAGGTGTCTGCTTTTAGAGAAAGCTTCTCTGAACTGCCCAGAGAGACTAAAAGCCCTCTACTGGGCTTCTGTAGTTCCCTAAGAGTACTTCTCGCCCACATTTGCCATATCATATCAAAATAGTCTCTTTATGTATGTTTTCCCCCAACCAGCCTGTAAGTTCTTTGACAGAAAAGATGATAAAGCTTTCACTTTGTATCCACCACACCCTCACCACAGTGAACAATGTCTGGTATCAGGAGTCACACAAGTAAAGTCTTCAGGTCTGAAAGAGACAAACAGTGGGGTCCCCTCCCAACCGTAGGATCTCATGCTGTTTTCTTCCATGGACTAGCCAAACTTTTCTTGGTTGTCTCATGTAGATCAACCACCATATTTATAATGACCATCTTTATCATTTTCTTTTATAATCACTTTTGTCACTATCAAAATTTATACCGATGACTTTTCATAATTCTTTGGCTTCATGGTTCTCCTCCTTGATTATATCAACGTCCACGTTTTCTCCACAGTGGTCACTCACTAATAAGAACTGATTCTCAGAGAGGCATTTCTCTTGTGTCATGCTCTCTAACAGTATTTTCTACCTCAAAGGGAAGTGGAAGCAAGCTAATATTTACTGACTGGCTACTTTGTACCACATGCTGTGTTAGGCACCTTATGTGTACATCTCATTTAATCTTCTCAACAATCCAGTGACCATTTGCTCATGAATTTCCCACTTAATCAAATCAACCTAAGCTTCCCTCTACTGTATTGGCAGTTCTAAGGTTAATTAAAAAATTCTCCTAAGGCCATATGTTTCATTCTTGTCGCCCTTGGAATTTCACATTGAATCATTCCCTCAGAAGCCTTGTGCCTCTTGTATGAGGAGGCTACTCCTTACAACAGGCAGACCCAGATGGAGTCTATGCTTCCTCCTTTTACTGCTATAAAAATTCCTCTTTCATTTTCTTTCAGGGCACCAATTAGATTTGTTATTGATGTGTTTCTCTCTTCCACTAGTACATGAATCCCTAAAGTATATGTATCATGTCCTATTCTAATTTTCATATCCAGCTCCTAGTAGTACACCATATAAAATATAGCAAATCTTAGTATTTGCTAAATGACAACTCCTTCTTTTTTCTACTTTAAAAGTATATTTAGGCTCAAAATACCTATTGTATGATTCCATTTATGTCAAATGTCCATAAAAGCCAAATATATAGAGACGGAAAGTGGATTTAGTGATTGCTTATGGCTGAGAGTGGGGACCATTAGGTACAATGGAATGTGAATTGAATGCTAATGGGTACAGAGTTTCCTTTTTAAGAAGCTAAAAATGTGGTGATTGTAGTATAATCCTGTGAATAAGCTAAAAAACATCGAATTATACACTTTAAAAATAATTTCAAGGCTGACCATGCAATCAGAAAAAAAGGAGGAATACAGTGTTCTTTTTCTCCTCCTCCTTCCTTCATTATTTTAATAGCTTTATTGAGATATAATTCATATACCGTAAAATCCTTCATTATTAACACAGGGTACTGTACTATGAACCCTTCGGAAATGGATTATGTCTTATTCAATTTGGTAATCCCAGGACCTAGCACAGTGTTCAAAAGTTAGTAAATACCCATTCCATGAATGAGGGACCCACAGCTCTAAATTTATTACTAGTAATATACCTAAGCTATATTTGGGTTAAATATACTTTTATAGATTTAACTTAGGGAAATCAAACTACCATTTATAAAAATCATTTATATGGGAAAAGGTATATTCAAGCCCAAAAAAACAAAGTCTGTAAGAAATCTTCCAAAACCTTTCCACTCATAAATAAATAAAGCCTATGATTTATCTTGCAAGGCATTACCACTCCTATACCTCAATCCCCTCCTGGACAAAAATCTGTGTTCTCTGGAAACATTCAGATTTTTTTGGGTCACATATCCAGATTGTTCCAACCTCCAGGTTGTGAAATACTATTCCTGGAAGAAGGGCTCTTGAGGAATGAAGAATATCTTCTTAAGGTAAAACTTTTACAGGATATCTTTTCATTATGATCTCAGTGTACAGAAAATAAGAGAACGGGGCTTTAAAAAACTACTGTTGAATAAGTCAGTATACACACGGAGAGCCATTTGTATAAGCCTACAGCCCTTTTATGTAAGAACTTTCATTTCTATCTAATCTACAATTAGCCCTTTTCCATTTTTTTGTATACTGTATTTTAAGCTTCATTTTATTTCCATTGCAATTTTTTCATAAAAGGTGACATAAAGGAATCCAGTAGTACCCAATTCCAACTGTCAAAGATACTGATTTTGACAGTACTATTCAGACAACATTGCCAACAAACCTCAAGTAATATAGTCCTTGCCCTAACATTTACATCAATAATTACTGAACCCACCAGCATAGAATTTACACATTGAACAGCACAAGATCCACATACTGGCTTCACGTGGAGTACTTTATGTAATTTCAAGGTAATCAGCTCATTCCTCAATATTGTTATGGATTGAGTCAATAGAATCATCTTCAGTTTGTCTCTGTATCAGAGAATTGCTGTCGCTAGAGGTGATATGGTCATATATTCAAAGCCAAGGATAAGATATATCACAATTTTATCTCTCTGATTCTTTACTGGCAGCTCAATGCTCATTCCATTAGGCTGTGGTGTTAATGATTAAAATCTCTTATGTAGTTTTTGGCATATACTTTAAAAAATACATGCCACATAAATGTCCATTGAGGACATTTGTCTCACTAATGGGTGAATAAAATTTTCGCCACTTCATAAAGAGTTTTTTATTGTGACAAAATCAGCCCATTGTTTAAAAAATAAATTGCATCTATTTTATGTGTTTGCAAGCTTCTTAAAGCAGGGGTCGTGTGTTTTATTAACCGATCTAGCCACAGCAGCTAACCCATAGAGGAAACTTGAATATATGTAGACTGACTGACTAAATAAGGAGCTAAACATACAATTTGGGTAATTTGAAGATTTCATATGCATGATAAGAAATTTTCCACATAATTTCTTACCTCTTCTAGTTGGCATGCTTTGATGACACTCCTATATCTATACTCATCATAGGAAACGCCAAAGATGATGTTTTCTTTAATGGTGCCAGGCATGATCCAGGAAAACTGAGAGCAGAATGAAATTCTTCCACTGTGCTTAATTTTGCCCTCTGAAGGCTCCAGTTCTCCCATAATCATCATTAGAAGTGAAGTCTGGAAAGAAAAACATTGTTAAGTCATTTGATCAAATCACTCTCAGGATTCATGTGCCCCCAATTATCATCCTAAGCAGAGGTATCTATTCTGATTTTAAAAGATTCTATTAACTCGTGTGATTCCAAATTTTTTAAGTTCCAGGTACTGTGCTACGCACAAAAGATACAAGGGGAATAAAAGAGACAATTACAATACAGTGTGGCAAATGCTATGGTAGAAGGTCACAGAGAAGGGGCGGGCACCTGATTCCAATTACTGGGACAGGTTTGGAGAAGGTACAGCGAAAGATCAGTAACAGCTAACATTTGTTCGAGTGCTCACTCTGTGCTGAATGCTGTTCTACCAACTTTAATTATATTAATTTATTTAATCTTCACAATAATCCTACAAGGTTGATTCATTACTATCTTCATCTTATAAAGGAGAGATGAGATACAAAGAGGCCAACAGACAATACAGTGACTTCACAAAAAAAAAGGAAAGAAAAACATAAAACAAAACATCAAATAATATGATAGAACTCAGATGAAATATATCTATAAATCAGTAAATTAAAATAAAAAAAAGGTGCTGGTTGCATAATTATGTGAATATACTTAACGACACAGAACAATATACTTAATGGCCGAGGTAGGAGGATCCCTTGAGCCTGGGAGTTAGAAACTACTGTGGGCAACATAGTGAGATGCCCATCTCTACAAAAAAATTTAAAAATTAGCTGAGCGTGATGGTGTGTGTCCATAGTCCCAACTACTCAGGAGGCTGAGGCAGGAGGATCACTTGAGCCCAGGAGTTAGAGGCTACAGTGACTGTGATTGCACTACTGCACTCCAGCCTGGGCAACAGAGTGGGACCCCACCTCTAAAGCAAAAAAACAAACAAATAAATAAAATTACAAGTGCACAAATGCTTGACCATTTCTAGGAAGATATCCTATTGATATACCTGCAGATGTGCTAAATAGCATGTACACAAGGTTATTTATAATGTCATTCTTTGTGTTAGAAAAACATTGGAAACAACCCAAATGTCAATCAATAGTGACTCATTATATTATAGAATATTCATCCATATAATAGAATACTATGTAGCTATTTAAATGTGTGTGTGTGTGTATATATATGTGTGTACGTGTATCTTTGTTCAGGCTGCTATAACAAAATACCATAAACCAGGTGGCTTATAAACAACAGAAGTTTATTTCTCACAGTTCTGGAATTGAAGTCTAAGATCAGGGTACCAGCAAGGTCAGGTTCTGGTGAGGGCCCTCTTCTGAACAACAGACTGCCAACTTCTTACTGTATCCTCACAAGGCAAAAAGAGGGCAAGAAAGCTCTCTGGGGTCCCTTTTATAGCAGATCTAAGAACCTCCCAAAAGCTACCCCCCCACACACACTACCATCACCTTGGGGGTTAGGATTTCAACATATGAATTGGTGGTGGACAAACATTCAGATCATCATAGCAGTGCTATGTATATGGAAGTTCTCTATACTTTGAATATGGAAAGTTCTCCAAGATATATACTTAAGTGAGAAAAGCAAGGAACAAAACTCTGTTTATTGCATGATACTTTTTTATATAAAAAGGAGGTAGAGAACAATAAAAAGTATATATTGATTATATATGCATAAAAATATCTCTGGAAAGATATTTTAAAAATTACCAAGATTGGCTACCTGTGTCTGAGGAGGGAGTGGTGGAGAATGGAAAATGGGCAGATGAGAGACAGAAATAAGAGAAAAATAGAAATCACCTGTAGTCATAAAATTGAGAAGTAACCACGTTTGACATTTCAATTTATATCCCTGCACTCTTTTACATATAAAAAATATATAAAAGCACCTATTAAATTAGGTGCTATATATTAGGAAGAAAGGAAGGTCAAGTAACAGACACCTTTGTGATATCTGTTTCAGTAAATTTTGTAATTCTTTTTATATGGAGGGAAAAAGTCTGAATTGCCATATTTTTATGTAAAATCCTTTTGTATGAAGTAAAGCTAAAAGCGGCACTTTCATATAGTATAGCTTTATCAACCCAAACATGGAATAGATCTGATTTGATTATCCAGATTAAAAAATGTATATATCCATCAATAGATAGATATACAAAATATTCAATGTTTTCATTTAATTTCATATCTCCCAAAATTCCAAAATGTTGATAAAAGTCTGCAGACATTTTTAGTCCGTATACAAAGTAAGAAAATATACGAGCTAGTAGCTTATTCCATGTATCTGATGCCCATTTATTATAAGACCAAGCTAAAGCTCAGTGCCAGAGTGAGACAAGGATAGATGAGAGACAAGATGGTGTCAGGGGTTGTCAACAAGGCCACAGAACTACTTTGGTTGTGACGGAGACAACAGAAGGACTCAAAATCCCCACACCTGGTGAGATGCTGCAGCTTGCCTTCACTTAAGGGCACCCAGTGGTGTGGACTCTTACACCAATATTGATTAAAATCATCAAAGGAAGTTTCATAAGTGCAAGATACTTAATGTAGATTAGAACAAAAAAACCCAAAGCATTTTCCTAAAAATGTTCAGTTAAATTTGCATAAAGGCACTAGGATAGTCCTTGGGACATAAAATTGAAAAAGACATGGTCCCTTTACAGTCTACACAATTATAACAGGGGAGAGTGATAAAATTAAACATGGCTGTGTTGTTTTATCAGTAAAATAATATATATGAATTGTCAAAGCCTTGGAAAATCCAGAGATGCAAAGTACACCCAAAATCTCAAAGATAACAACTTGATACATTTGTCCTTCCACACATACATATATACATACACATATATATGCTTTTATAAAATATGAATCATAATGTACATACTGTTTTGTAACCTGTTTGTCTTCCTTCATTTAAGAATACACCATACATATCCTTAAACATCATTCTTTAACATCC
Organism: Propithecus coquereli; assembly: GCF_000956105.1. Lineage (NCBI taxonomy): Eukaryota > Metazoa > Chordata > Mammalia > Primates > Indriidae > Propithecus > Propithecus coquereli. The sequence continues at coordinate 7,380,120 of NW_012149729.1, forward strand.
CTTTTATAGCTACACCAAGATTTATCTAATCAATCCTGTATTATTAAACATTTATGAGGTTTTCTCCCCCAATTTTTGGCTATTGAAAGCAATGTTGTAATGAAGATCTCTATATAAAATCTCTGTAAACATATTAGGGTAAGTCATACAAGTGGAAGAATTATTAAGTTATCTTTAAAGCTTTTGATACAAATTATCAAATTGAGTGGGGTGAGATTTAACTTAAAGTGTTAATATTTTCAATTCTTCAATCATATATTTAGCTAGATAGCTTGTCCAACAAAATTATAAAATACTCCATTCCTAATATTACAAAAAGGCAGCCTCCTAGATTGAGATGGCAAACTCTACTTCTAAGAAGTGTTTAAATATTCCTAAGGGACTACTACCTTCACCTGACTGTCTTCTCAGCTGCTTCCCATAAGATGCAATTACAACTCCAGCCAGTAATTATCTGCTCATCAATTTTTAATAAAACTGCCTGAAATTTAATTGCCAGCAAGTCTTGTAATTTATAATTCCAATGCTATTTTTGCACATCTTTCATAGAATTGATCTTAAATACATAAACAGAATTAATTTTTAAAATTCTGTGAAACACAATTACTATCTTCTCACAAGCAAAGATCCATGTTTTGATCATCTGTAACTTCTTTAGTATCAGCTCCTCCTATGGTATAATTTTCCTTTCATAGTGAAAATTGCTAGTAATAGCATACATGAAATAGAAGAAAAATAATAATACTCTAAAAAGGAAAATGTTTTTGTAAGGAATAAATGTACAACTATAGCTACCTTGTATAAAAAGCCTGTTTGACCTGCTGGAAAACAATTGAAGGGAGAAATAAGCAAATTGTATTGCTAGCATTGTGGGCACCAAATTTATTGACTAGAAATTTTCTGTGGCATTTTGTTTCCCATGTCTCTTTAAAATATGGTTCTCCCCATCTCAGATATTAATAAACAGTTGCCTTTCACAAGTCTTTCTTCATTTCTATTTTCTATTTACATTTTTACCTATGGCAGTACTGCTTCCCCCTTCCTTCTTTTCTTCCATTCTTTCCTTTCCTTCCTTTCTTCCTTCTTTCCTTCCTTCCTTCATTTCTTCCTTTCTTCCTTCCTCTCTTTGATTCTTTCTTTCTTTCTTTTTCTGTCTTGCATCCTTGGGTATAGTTCTAGAAAGCATTTTGAAAGCTTCAAGAGGCCACTAAACTTTTTCTTGTATTTCTAGAAAGCACCACACCTACAATGACAGTCAAATGGGAAGAAGGACCTATTTTTATAACTTCCAAAGCACATACCTGTTGCCCTTTAGCCCATTCCAGTACTAGAAAGCACTTTCTTATCTCTAATTTGATTCCTTCATGTCCTTTAAACGTATTTCCTCAATGGTTAAAAGAGAACAAGTGTTGATCACTATCTGCATGATAATTCATATTCTTGAAGATCACTATAAAATCTTCTCTTCTCCTGACAATAGAGTTTGATCCTTTAGCTGTTTTTCTTTCTAACCTACTAGTTTTTGTCAGGTGTATCTCCAAATATCTCATATTTATTGTAAGTTGTTCTTGGGGTGAGGTGTGGAGGGGAAGTTTAGCCCTGAATAAATTAACATTCTTATGTATTTCCTAAAAAAACTATCCCACTCAATAATTTTACCTCATAATATATTATAAGCAAGTCTAAGTCCATTCTCCAAAATTCTAATGTCAACAAACTGAGAGCCTTTCGCTCACTGGCTATGGGGGTAAAATGTAAGCCATGATTTTCCCGGACCGGCTCTGAAAAAATGCCCATGCTAAAGATTGGTTAAAATGGATGGCTTATTTGTTCAACAAAATTATTGAATGGCCACCGTGTGCAAGACACTGTGTAGAATGCTATGCAAAATATAGTTGTAAAAGGAAAAAGTCACTGGAAATAAAAGGAAATAAAAAACTAGAGAAAATTATCAGAACAATTTGTATTATATGGGACACTATACCCAAGCATTCTCCTAACACCTGGATAAGAATTTCTCCCAAATACCTTCTTACACTGCAGACAAATTAGAAAAAAAGGAAAAATGCATGCCAAATTAAGTTCTTACAATGAGCAATTAAAGAGACTACCTTGCCTGCTCCAGTAGATCCAGCAACTGCCAACAACTGTCCTCTTTCTATCTTGAAACTGATATCTTTCAGGACAGGAGTACCAAGAAGTCCTAAATTACTGAAGAAGAGACTGTTATCACCATTGGAAATTTTTCTGTTGTCACTGTTTTGTTTTGCTTTCTCAAATAATTCCCCAAATCCCTGTTAAAAAAATCAAATATAAAAGATAGATCAGATATTTTCAATAGATACACCTGTTCTATGTATGATTAGTTTGAAAAGCACAAGGCACATGATCCATTATACTGCATACATTATGACTTTATAGTACATAATTATAGCACATGGTTTCTAGAGCACATGATCCAAAAACATTTTAAAATTATAATATTCAATGGAAACATAATTACCCTTTCTCAGATCTTGCCCATTATCAAATTTAATTAAACTTTTATTTAGGTAAAGACTGAATACACACACACACACACACACACACCTTGTCTATGGGCTGGGTACATAAACATTATTATTTAATCTTAAGCATAATATATGAGGTAGATTTTATAATCCTCCTCTTTCAAAACTGTAGACTATGACTCAGAGAGGTTAAATGATTAACATCACATAACAGGTAGGTCACAAAGTAGAATTACAATGCAAATCTGACTTCTACTCTATCACAGTGTTCGACCTTCCTCTGAGAAGCTCACAGCATTTCTTTGTGTAATTATTGTTGAATACAAATGTGAAGAGTTTGCCAGATGACTCAAATGAATTCATTTATACAAGGGTAGCTGGCGAGAAGTAAATAAATAAATACCTTCTGAAAATTCCTTGCCTCTCTATTGCCCCCAGGGGAAGCTTTATGGTAGTGGTCTTAAAATCAATGTAAACAGCCCTGAAGACTGATCAGGAGGAAGCTGGTGCACATATGAAGGGCTCTATTTCCAGATCCTCAACACCCAAATACACTCTTTCTTAAAATTAACCTGCCCAAGAATTTGCCTGCCATCTGTCATTTCTCCTGACCCACTCTCACAATTTTTCTTCCCTTGTTTTACACAGAAGACACAGCCTTCTCACCTATCATACACGTGAGTACTATACTAGTCTTACTATGTTGTACTTTCCAGAGTATAAAAACCTCTGGGATTCAAACAAGGGTATGATGAGGAAATGATTTTCTCTTTCCATAAAAGGAAAGGCAGAAATACTGAAGGAAGCAGGATCTTATTTCATCCAGATTTCAAACTTAAAGCAATTTATGCATCTTATATCTATCTTTGAATCAATTTTCAGAAATGAGCTGAGCATTTCAATTGGTCAATTAACTGATTATTTAATTCTTAATAATTTAATAAATTAATTACATAGATTATTAATTATCTGTATTATAAAGTCACACATTTTCTGACAGAAAGCAAGTTGTATTTAGCTGATTGCCTTCACAATGACAACTGACTTCATAAATTCATTTCTTTTCCATAAATTGAATGCACTGAAACTGCAGCTTTAAGGTTTTGACAAAAATCTGTTTAACATAGATTTAGACAATATAAAATAAACAATATAAAATAAACAGAAAATTGCATTCTTAGTCACCACTTAAACCTATATTGAAAAATTTGAGTTAACTTAAAAATGTGTCTGTCAGGGGTACGTAAGTTTTCAAAATTCGTTTTGGGCATACATAAACAATTAAGCTTGAAGACCACTGCTTTGAGTTCTTACGATATAGTGGATAAAATCAGACATTAGACAACTAAAAGTGGAGCCTTTAAGGGGTGGGCAATGAAAACTTGTAAAAAAAAATGAGAAAAAGCACTTGTTATTCCCCTATTCATTTATTTATCTAACAGATATTTATTAAGCATCACCTCCGTATTATAGACTACTTAAAAAATCCCACATAGGAGAATGACACATTAATAGTATTAATATTGCAATGTGCTTGGTGCTACAACTAAAAATCACACCAAGTCCTATGGGAGTACATTCAAGAGAACAGCTGATTCAACCCTGACCAAGTAAATGACATACATGCTAGGCTATGAGGGAAGTGAGTGGGATTTCACAAGACTAAACAATGGTTACAGGTGTTCAAGGAAGATGGGTCTACATGCACAATGATTAGGCTTAAAAGAACAAAATACATCTCAGGAATGGTGAGCGGCTGGGTCAGAAATACATGGCAAGATGACAAAAGCTGTTAAACCAAAAGTTTCAGTGCCATGCTTAGAAGTGATACTTTTGTCCAATAAGCACTTGGACCAACAGAAGGTTATTACTAATAACTTTCATTTCTGATGACAGAAGATGCTCATTTTAGGAAATTTGAAAAACATAAGAAAGCAGAAAGAGAAAAATAGAAATCACCTGTAGTCATAAAATTGAGAAGTAACCACGTTTGACATTTCAATTTATATCCCTGCACTCTTTTACATATAAAAAATATATAAATAAAATAAATATATATTTACATATTATATAAAATCACATATATGATTTTTACAACATTCATACAAATTATATACAAGGTTTGTGACCTGTTTTTTCTGACATATAATAAACCACAAGTATCTTCATATATCATTAAACATTCTTCTTACTATAATTTTTAATTGCAGGACAGTATGACAGAGTATGGGTAAACTTTAAACAGTTCTCTGTTAGATGGTTTTCTTTTTAAAAAAATTTAGTCAATAATTCTGTGAATGCACATACTTTGCTGTAAATCTTGGGCACATCCTTTTTTTTAGGGGGGTATAAAGTCCCTCAAGTAGAATTTTCAGAGCAAAAGGTATGTAAAATTCCAAGTCTTTTGAAAAGTTATTCCATATTTTCCTCCAGCAATGTATGAGTGCTAGTTTTCAGCACCCCTTATCAACACTGCTGCTTTTTGGTTTTGGTTTGTTTTGTTTTGTTTTTTGTTTTGTTTTGTTTTTTGTAGTTTTATAGGTGAAACAAAATGTCATCATCGATCTTACTTACATTTATTTGATGCCTAGTAAGGCTGAATATTTCCTATGTTTATGGGCTCCCTGCAGTTGGCAGTGGAACAATAATGATATCCTTTGTCCCAGTCTTTGTCTCATCTTCTCAACTAGCTGGAGAATGGTTGACAGGTTATAACATTCTCAGCTTCAGTTTCCTGAGTTGTTAAGGGTACTAAATGAGGTAATATATGTGAAAGCATTTTTATGCAGTAAAGTGATAGTCTTTTTTTTTTTTTAATCAGTGACAATATGGTGAGTGGGAAAGGGCTTTGGACTTACAGAAACCTAGGCTGACATTTTAGCCCATCCCTAGCTGGTTGTGTAACCTCGTTCTAGCTAATTAAACTGTGTACACCTCAGCTTCCTTATACATAAACAGAATTTTACCTACTCACAGGTTTGGAACCAGGGAGGAGTCATATGTAACTATTCAGGGACCTCCCTCCTGGGTGATGCCATCAAAGGAAATGGAGAATATACTGGAACAAGAGGGTTTAGGAAGCCTGGGGAGTAATGAATGTGAAGTGCTTGAGGGACATGCAGGAAGTTTGGAAACACGTGCAGGAAGTTCAGGAAAGAAACTGGGGCTATAGATTTGCATTTGAGAGTCATCAGCACATTGACATCAGCTAAGCCTGGAGAGGTCACACCCAGAGAGCATGAAATGCCAGAAGGAGGACGTGGTGGCCTATCGCCACTGAAGAGGCAGGTGGGACGGACTTGGAAGTGGTGGTCTGAGGCCAAAATAATCTGGGAAGAGTAGTTCACTAAAGCTAAATTAATTGATAAATTCCAGGGAAAAAAGAACAGTTTTAATAGATTGATAAAAGCAGAATTCGGATTACAAAGTCCACGAAAGGCGAGGAAGTGAGAACAGGCTAGACAATGAAGGGAAGGAGAGTGGTAAGGTTTAGGGGATGATGCTGGGTGAGCAGAAGTCAGGGAAAGCATTTTTTAACTTCAGAATATTTAAGTGTCAGAAGGAGTCAGTTGAGAAAAGATGTTGAAGCTTCTAGAGAGAAAATAATTGCTTGCCCCCTGTTCTGAGAAGATGAAGTAAGCCAGAATAGTTCAGACAAGGGCAGGAAGAAGTATATATCTTCTTCTCTTAGACAGAAGAAAGGAGGAAAAGATAATTCCAGGGGTGAAGAGAGAAATTGGAAGCATTCATACATGACGATGGTCTGGATTTTCTTGATGTAAAAGGCAAGGCCATTTACTGAGGGTGAGCCGATCCTGGGAGAGGTTGTGGGTTTCAGGAAAGTGGTAAAAATCTGGAATAGTTTACAAGGAAGTAGTAGCAAAAATTAACTAAAGACAAATGAAAGGATTTCCCAAGAAAGATTATGGGCCTGGTTGAGGTTGCAACAATAAATGTATAAAACTTACAGTGGACTACAGTGTATGATTTTCCCAAATAGCACTTCCTTCTCCCAAACTGATAAAGCAAAAGCTTTGTAGGAAAAAAAAATAGCAAAAGGAAAAAATGAATTTAGAGTGCGTCTGAGAGAAGAGTTGAAATTATTGGCCTTGGAATAAGCTGAGATTAAACCAGGAGGGGTCCAAAAGGAAGAATTAATGAAACTAGAAATCTTGCATCAATTGAAAGGCAGAAAGGGTAGAATTAAGAGACTGAGAGAGCTGTACGGTTAGGAAATTCTGGGCTGAGAAAGAGATTTCAGAGTGTGACATTTCCAAAGTGGGGTAAGTCTGGGTGCTAACAAAGCTCAGGATATAACTAAAAGAGAAAGCTTCTAAAGAAGTCACTGGAAAATATAAGTTCTAAGGACAATATTGGAAGAATCGTTCATGTGGATGTTGTAGTCTCAAACAGGAGTTTAAAAAGCATCACCATCATGGGTAAATAACATCAAGGAGTGCTCAGAATTTAGGTGACAGTCAAAGACTGGAGGAGGAGGGAAAGCCAGATGGAAGGCAACAGTTCAGTGAAAGGGCTCTAGACTGTGCGACATTTGGGTCCAGAATCCAGCTTCAGTTCTTGCCAATTGTGTGAAGAACCAAGTCCCTTAACTTTTTGAAGCCTCCATTATCTTATCAGTAAGATGGAAATATTAATCTTATTTAGGCCAAAGGATTAAGTGAAACAAAACACAAAGAATGCTTATCCTAGTGCCTGGCACATAGTAAGAGCTCAAGCATGCTACTTATTTTATCAGATGGAGTAAGAGAGGAATGAAGGATTTTTGCACCAGAGGAGGAAAACAATGACCTAAAAGTAGTAGCAAAAAATTTCAAGCTTCATATTTTTCTTTCATGCCTGGAAGGACATTTGAAATTTCTAAAAACAAAGTAATAAAATAAATCCGATCCACATATTTTTCCACAAAACAATTCTGCTAGACAGATAAAAGAATTATTTTCTTACCTATATCTTTAAAAATGAAGTAAAAGGAAGCCCTGATGGTCAAGTTACTTATATAAATAAATCCAGTTTAAGATATTAAGAAAGATTTAGAAATAGGACATTGGTTTTATAACTCCTACCTTTACTCAACTGATACAAGTGATAAGGAAATAGGAATACAGCAGGTGTTCTCAATAATCAAATATTACTTCTTTAGAGGCTGAAAATCATTGATGATATTTTTTATGACATTGAGCAATATGAGAGAATTTTAATAGTAAATGTAAATAGGTAAAAAATAGTAGAAAACAATATATTGGTATATCTCTCATACATCTTTTTGTTGACTGGTGTATATAAAGCACATTGGACTGGATCTTGACATCAGAGAAGGTGATGTTTACTGGGGAACAACTATGTGCATGGTACTCTGATACGCTTTACATAAATTATCTCAGTCAGTCTTCACAACTAATTTGTAAGGTAAATATTAATATTCTCCATTTCACAGATGGAGAGCCAGAAGCCCCACAAGGTTAAGTAACTTGATTTAGATTACACAGAAAGTAAATGACAGAACCGGGATTCAAACCCAGCTCCAGAACGTATGATCTCTGTATTATTTCCTGATCTGTTGTGCAAAACAAATTACATGACTTAGAAAGAAATAAAGAGGCTTCTATATTGCATTTAATATTCCTGGGCCTCTACTTCTTAATCTATAAAGCATGTGGAGAGGTCCTCCTTTCAGTTCTACCAATTACATCATCATCCTAACTTTATTTTCCTTCAGGATGAAATCTAGATTCACAAAGATGAAAATGCTTAAGTATTCAGAGCAAACAATTAAAAAAAAACAACTCTGACCTCCTCCCAGAATGCTGTTACATTCTCCATCACTACTTCTGTAGTTGTTAAGTTATATTCCAAGGTCTTATATTCTTGCTTTTGTAAGAAATCCTATTTTTAAAAAGAGAGCAAAGATATATTGTAGAATCAGAATAACATTAAAACATTATTATTTAATACATCTATTTTACAACTCTAATGGTGTTACATCTTATATATGGATTTTAATAATTAAATTAGAAATTATTTCTTAATAAAATAATTTTATAACAGCGTTTGAAAGTTAATTTGCCAAGCACTAGGATTCATCATATTTGAAATACACTCTTTAAACATGTGATATTGTATAAAACTGTTTTTACATATTACATTGTAACATACAACTGAGTCATCCTGTACACATTAACCTTAGTGATGAATGTGCCTTAATTCAACATTAGGACAAAGAGAAAGAATGTCTTCATCTTTACAGCACCCTCCTTAATAGAGGCATATTCAGCATCACTCCCGAGGATAAGTAAAGGTGTGAAGGTATATAACTAGCTTTAAGGCATCAAACTGTGAATCTAAGAGAAGGACACTTTAGAGATTCCGAATCACTTTCTGTAGGGAAGGTGGGAGCAAAAGAAGAATTAAGTCCATGCACCCTGAAGTCTTGGCCACATGAAGCAATGAAAAAAGCCTGGTCCTTGCTTTGCTTCTTCCTTTTCTTCACTGCTCTTCACCCCTCATTTTTATTGTTGTCACAGTGACTTATTTTCTGGGTTAAATATTTAAATACCAAAAAAGCACAATAAAACGTTTTTATGTTTATTAACCACACACAAGTGCATCAATTAGCTTTGTATAAATTGAGCCTTGTCACCTTAAGACTTTAGAACTTCACCTCAAAGCTGCCAGCTACATCAATATTGCTGGGATTTTAAGGTAATTTGGCATAAAATGCCATTTGCATCCCTCATATTGTCTAGGGAAATGCTAGGAAAGTTTAAGCTGAACATCCCTAGTATTAGCTGGAAAGTTTTATAACTTTCTAGTGAAGGAATTTTCTTTTTAGATCTTTTTGTACATTTGCAAAGTTCGATTGAACCAATCTATTGACTGATTCCTTGAATGAAATCCTCCAAAGTACAGAAACAATTTTCCTCAATTTCTTTGACTTAAGAGAATCTCACAGGCCTTCATTTTACTTCACTAGGCATTCACTACAAGGACTCACTAGAGTACACATAGACATCAAGAGTGGAAATCTTATGCATTAAATAAGCCCAAGACCAAGAATTCATCTCTAGACAGTTTGCCCGCTAGAAAAATTCTAAAATGTTTCAAAATCATAGTATATGATGCACAATTGTGGTACATTACCTGTATTTTGTTTATTGCTCCAAGAGAATCATACCATGTTTGTACAGCCCACGGAAATTGCCGAGTGACTGCCATGCGCAGAACAATGCAGAATGAGATGGTTGTGAATATTTTTCGAAGGATGATTCCTTTGATCAGTGCATAAGGAAGCACAGATAAAAACACCACAAAGAACCCTGAGAAGAAGAAGGCTGAGCTATTGAAGTATCTCACATAGGCTGCCTTCCGGGTCAGTTTTAGTTCTGTTCTATAAAAAAATAATAATAATAATAAGATTCTGGATGTTATTTTACTTTTCAAATATCAGGCATCTTGGAACGTAAAATCTGAACATGATCTCTAGAGTGTTTCTACCTGCGTTCTGATCCTGGCCCCACCCTATCTATACGAGTTGCATGAACTTGGGCATGTCATTTAACCTCTCTGGCCTCAGTTACCTTATCTGGAAGGGGGATAGTAATGAATGCACCAGTGTTTTGCACATAATACTTGTAAATATTATTTTTAAATTATAATTAATAATTTCAGTTGTTATTAACATCATTATTATAACACTATTTTTATACCTTTATTCATTATCAACTTCTTGGTTGGTTGGTTGGTGTTTTAAGTAATTAAGTGTGGAAATGAGAACAGTGTTGAAAGATTTATAAAGAAAAAAGACAATTCTGTGAATACCTAATGGATTCTTAACACTTTAGAAATTCTAGTTTGGCTTTGAGGAACATTGAAAATAACAAGTAAATCACAGAGGAGTGGTTCTCAAACCTTAGCATGTGGAAAAATCACCTGAGATACTTGCTAAAATGCAGTCTCAGGCTCACCTCTCAGCGATACTGATTGAGTGAATGAGTCTCAGTAGGTTTCCAGAATCTGTGTTTTAAAAAAACAATCCAACCTGATTCTGTTGCAGGTGGCTCTTAAAAAATTATGAGAGTAGATACTACATCCTCTTTGTCTCTCTCATTTCAGCATAATTATTACAGTCACATTAAACTATACTTTCAATCTAGTCTGAACTGCAAATGGGAATTCTTTTTCACACATGTATGAGGCTTAAATACTCCAGCAGCAGAAAACAGGCAATGTAGAGGACAATGCTGCTTTCAACCTGAGTCCCACTCCAGGATCCATAAAAACGGGAGTCACTTGTGATCCTCCCCATCTAGCTCTTACATAGGGAAAGGGCAATGAGGACACAGACAAATAGAGGGATCTGGTGGGAGGGGCAACAGCTGTGCCACGGCATAGTGCGGGTGGGCACCTGGCATTTGGGCGCTAGTTCCACTCACTTCATAGTTCAGAAAAGCAATTTTCATTTTCAAGTGCAGAACTCAGAGGGGATTTTGTTTTTCTTAGTCTGAAAAAAAAATGTAATCTGAGCACACTAATGAAGATAATGGAGTTCAATGTGCCCAATGTAGATTGCGATTCACAGTCAAAACAGTCTAATGTTTACCTATTTCAGTAATTTGGCATTGAAGAGATTACGATTTTGGAATCTCACCTGGATTTGAATCCTGGCTTTGCCAGGTATAGCTATGCCATCTTAAGCAAGTCACTCTTCTCTCTGATTTTATATTACAGAATCAACATCTATAGAAGGGAAGCATAACAAGTCCCTTGTGGAGTTGTTGTCAAGATTAAATGAGAGCACAGCAAAGGGTCTAATACTTAAAATACTAAAATCTACAATGTGTGTCCTTTCTCCTTAACAGAAAAAGAAAAATATTGACTAGATTGGTTTTAACAAAATGATAGAAAACTCTGTTTACAAAAATGTTAACAAATTTGTCAAATTATTGTTGAAACAGTTGAGAAAAATAAGAGATACTACAATAAAAGCATAATAGATGTAAGAACATCTATAATCACCCGGAATGTAATATTCTCCATAATAAAAGCACTAACGCTTTATGAATCATAAAATATTTTAACAGTTTCTTATAAAAAATTGAAAATGACTTGATTACCAAAGAGAAATAAAAGCATAAATTTTCAGGGAGCTTTGCACAGTCTTTTGACCAGTACGACAGTGGCCCAGGCTGAGATAATCACTCTTTTAAAGCAAGTCCTGCCACAAGCACTTCCTGCCGATCTCTTTCAGAACATTATATTTGCTCTCTTGAGTAGGAGCAATTCTTGCTTTCCCATATCTACGTCGGCATTTTCCAGCCTTTTCTGGTAACAATTTCATGCCAGCTTATACAAGTCAGAAGCAAACATTTGCTATTAGCATTGGTTGAACTGAAATACAGAGTAGGGAGGATGGATTTCATCTTTTGAGGAAGAGGGAAAAATAAAAACCAAAGTCAAGAAAAGTCAGCACCATGAATAATCTGGTCATGAGTGTATCATAAGGCTTGAGAAAACCGGATCTTCTGATACCTTTCTGGGTGTCCTTGCCATGCCTGCATTGACAGGCCTAAGAGTGATGCAGGGAACGAGAGGATGCAGCACTCACTTGTTAATGAGAAAACAACTTCTACCAACTGAACAATTCCCCAAGATCTTCAAGGATGTTTCAGGAAGGAAAATGCAATTCCTTTCCTGGATTTGTCTTGAAAGGCATAACAAAAACAGGTGACCAATAATGTTTGGGAAATAAATACTCTTTTACTCCTTCTATTTACATGGCAAAGGACTTAGCATTTCAGTATTTCTTTTGTTGTTCCAATCACACACCTGCAGCTCAGTTACCATTGTCTACCAGACTCAGTAGCCTGAATTCCTAATACTCATATTCACACCATCCAAAATGCCACTCTTCTTTTTAGCGTATTTTTCCTTGTGAAATTCTCATGTGCTGAAGTTATTGTCCTTTTAACAGTATATCAAACTTCACTGAGTCTCCTAGACCCCTTTTTGATTGAAGTTTGTAGAACATGGAACTTGACTAAAGAAAAATGATCTCATGGCTACAGAAATGCTCTAGTTTATATTTTGCCCAAAATTATCTCAGTAATCATATCTCAATCTATGCTGTATTTTTTTTTTTTTTTTGCTGGATATAATCTTTACTAATCAGTGAAAGGTTATATGAGGGGAAAGAACACTAGAGAGAGGTGCCAAGTACTGATTCTATCTCAGGAAGTGGCTTTTATTACTTGAACTGACTTCACTTCAAGCAGAGGGTTTGTAAGAACATAGTTTATGAATATTACCTGTGCTATTATTCCTAAGTTAAGGAAGAACAAGCATATTTTAACCAGATAAAGGTTTTTTTTCCATTTTCATGCACCATAACATAAATTAAGTAAAATATAAACAGAGGATAATTTATTTGGTTCAGAATTGTACACTGTAGCAATTCCATCTGAAGTATCAATCAGCCTCCAGCATCATGATCATTATCTTAATCAAATAAATATATTAATATTAAGCAGCTATGAATACATGTAAGGGATTCTTTCAAAAAATATAAATATCCTTATAGTACAAAATAACACACTGTATCAACTACATAAAATTATAGCCTATGAAAATGACTTTATGTAACTAAGGCATGAATATTGAAATAATTTAATACAATTTTTTGATAGTCAAAAACTTCAAATATGAGCTGAAAGTCCACTATGACAGACTCATTTTTTTAAATATTAAAATAAAAATGCTAATAATATTGAAATTACAAGAACAACTTACTGTCTTAGGTTTTCAATCATTTTTTCCATTGCTTCCTCCCAGCAGTATGCCTTAACAGACTGGATATTTTCAATCATTTCTGAGGTGATCACGAGTCTTTCATTGATCTTTCCTGCTCTCTGATCTCTGTAAATCAATCAATCAGTCAATCTAATAGTAAAAATAAGTCAAATTACCTACTAAGAACTGCTCAAGCTTTTAAGAAAACTGGCATTTATCAGATGTGTATTTATTATCAAATAGATGGTAATAAAAATAATAACTACCATTTAGTAAATGCTTCCTTTGTGCCAGATCCTGTATTAGATACATTCCATACACTATCCCCAATCCTTGTGACAGTCTATGAAAGGTCGTTACCTCCATTTTAAACATGAAAAACCAGAGACTCAGTGAGGTGAAAGAGCTTGACTAAGGTCCTAGAACTAGTAAGTGTGTGATGTGGGATTCAACAAGAGCTCTCTGACTCCAAAATCTGTATACTTTCTGTCGTAGTCTAGGTGACAAACTTGAGAAATCCACTATCATAAGCAGTGACTGGTATCACTGATTCAATCTGTGATACAAAGTGAAACTCTGGTGCGATGATCTATGAACCAGAGTAGTCAAAGTCAATAAACTCTACACAAAATTTACGTATTCCCTCTAATCCACGTAAATGTTTTACCATTTTTATGATCTATAAAAATGAACTGAATTTTATCACATTTATAAATGCATTCTATAGTCCAACAATCAAAAAATATCCAATTGATATACAAAGAATTATTTACACCATTAAAATAATTCCTTTTTAGTGACACCTTATAGATCACAGTTAGTGCATAGAGCAATCCGGTTTTACTAGAGTGCGCTTTTTGAAAACCTGATTTAAAACCCTTTGAAGCTATGAAAATAGACTGCTACCTGTACTTCATCATCATTCTCCCTAACCCAGCTTGAAAAAGGGCGAGGACTATCAGGAACCCAAGTCCACAGAAGGCAGAGGCCTGTAGCAAATCCCAGAGCAGCCCCATCAGAAGCATTACTTGCAAAGGGGCAATCCACACGAAATGAGCCAATGCAAGTCCCTGGAAAATACAAGCAAAAAAACAAGTGGCATTTTATCTTCCACCCCCAGGAACAAAGAATCATATGTGAAAAACAGCAAGCACGGGGAGCTTGTAACACAAACACTTCAAGTTTCTGAATTAAAATCTAGATATTCATTTCATGGAGCACATAGCAATGTGGGTAAACATCCTATAAATAGACTAGGTTTTCCCAAGGAACAAATTTCAAGTCATTGGATTTGTAAATACATTTTTTCAGTGGAATTGAGATTGGATATTTAAGTATCATGTCTAGAATTTATTTTGCATAGCCTATTTGTTTTTGGATACAACAAGAACCATAGTATAGAACATGAGAGAACAAAGCCTCTCCCCAGAGGCTCAATCTGCACAACTCTGTCGTCTGACAGAGATATTCAGAATAAATATGTGCTCACTTCAACAGTAATTAATTTAGTACCTACTGTGGGTTTGATGCTATGTTAAGTACTGGAAATGCAAAGATAAATAAAACACATTATCTCTCCTCAAGAACCCTGGGTTTCTCTGTCACATAAGATACCACTGAATAAAAATTGCTCAGAGTACTAAATTCAGCCAAATACTGATTTAAAGTATTAAAAGGTGACTGATGAATGAGTGGTCAGTAAAAAAAAAAAAAAAGAAAGAGAAAAAATATAAAGTATTAAAAAGAAATAAGGTCTGATAAGGATTAAGTTTTGAAAAATCTTATAAATAGCAAGCTAAGGTGCCTTTGATTTAGGTGGTTCCGCCAGATCCCAGAATGACACTTTGCTACACAATTTAGCTTTCTCAGTTTCCAGAATAGGGAAGGTGGAGATAAGTTGACCTAAACACTTATTTCTATTATCTGACCCAGGAAAACTCCATCTTTGGGGATGTAAGATTTATAACAATAACAGATAGAGATTAAATCAGTAGGTACATACTTCATCAAATTTGTTCAGGTTGTTGGAAAGGAGACTTACAAGTTGTCCAATACTTATTTTATCTAGAACCCGGCTTGACAGCTTTAAAATCTAAAAGAAAAATGGGACATTAGATGTTTTTGTTTGTCAACAAACAAAAGACAAATATATTTATAAGTAACATAATATGGCTGAGGAATGCATTAAGTAAAGTACAAATGCATTAAGTAAAGGTGGTAAAAACTATTTTATGTTCATCTAGCTTAGTATTTTCTCAGATTTATAAATATTTCTCTTTACAGTAAATATTATACTGGTATGACTGTAGTTGTTTTATTTTGCAGCATCTAGACAGTAATAATTATTTTTTCTCCTCCACAATGAAAATGATATTGTACTTAAATATCCATTTATATTATGTGAGAGGTTTTTTTTCTTTGCTTTTGTTTTAAAAGATGGAGCCAAAGGCAGCAAAAATGTGAGATTAAACCTTCATCTTAAATTTTTCATGCAGCCTTATACTAACTCTTTTGAATAAAATTACTGTTAAAGTCAATAAAAGTATATTATGAATAACTGAATCATTAATGATTTTGTGAAAAATTAAATTAGCAATAGAAAATCCTTAAATTTTACAAGGAAAAACATAACAGTTTATGCAAAATTAATTTATCTATGTATTTATCTACTAATTAATTTTAATTAAAATTATTAAGATAAATTAATTATGATTATGAAATATCATAGTCATACTTTCCCTGTAAAATTGAAGAATTGATTTGTTATTAGAGGCTTTGATTGGAAAGTACCCATTTAATATTTGTTTCAACTGAATCCCTCACATATTTGTTGAGAATTTAGTAGATGCAAACCACTATATTTGAGTCAACACAAGGCTCAATTTAGGGACCAAACCAGAGCCACATGGAGATATAATCGCATTATTTGGTGATGATGCCAATGTAGGCTGGAGAGATGAAGCAAATTAGGTAAGAACAGATACTCAATGTTGAAAAAGAAAGACACGTACCATAGCATCTAACTTTTCATTAACACATACTGGGTCTGAAAAATCAGACACATATTGCTGTATTTGTGCCAAATGTTACATATAGTCTTGTTTACAAACTAGCCTGCTCCTTATTCGATCTCTCCTCCTTGTTAGCCCATGCCTCTCTCTTCCCATGTAACACTCTCTGCCTCACTGTATCGGTCCTTATTTCATTTTTCCTAATAGTTGGAAAACCTCTCACTTCGCAGATTCTGATTTACCTATTTTAGAAATTTGAAGCAGTTTTTGCCAAATGTTCTATACTTTTTAGGTCTTCTTTTCCTTATCCATAGACAAGGATAAGAGTACCTATCATAAACAGTCATGGGGAGGATCACTGAGATAGTATACCTAAATCACTACAAGCTTGTCATGCACATTCTTAGCTATTAGTTATCATCACTTTTTTATAAATATTTGTTAAACTTAATTCAACTTTCTTTGATATGCAAGCTGTGGAGAGTCTCTATTCCAAATAATACCTAAAAATTTCTTCACTTATGTAAAATGTCTGGATCAAAATAAAATTTTTGTTGATTTGTCATCCATGTTTTCCTGGTACCTATAAACTGCTGAGCTTGCAGCTGAGGTGATGTGATTAAACTGGGAACTCCATTTTTTTCCCCTCTGCCTCCATAAAAGGCTTTTTTGAACAGTAAAGTATGGTTATTGCGGTTTTATAACTCAAATGACCTTGTATGTATACCATGGAAGTGTTAGGGATTATTTGCTAGAGGCAAATTTCAGACCCATGCTCCTTATAAACCAAGTATATAAAGATTTTTTACATTGGGGGAAGAAAAAAAGAGGATAAGGGTAAAGCAATATCCAAATGAGTCAATCAAAAACACCTTTCAGTAATGACTTGATAGATCCAAGTAGTCACACATAGTATTGAATCAGGTTGGTGAAAGCACATGACATTGAAATGACCTTAAATTGTGTTTGTAAGTTAGCTAAATGTTAATTTGAATTCCCCTAAATCATGCTTTAGCAAATTGGGCTCTTGTCTGAGCAATACATACAAAAAAGCAAAATAGGTTCTTATGGTTTCAATACATGGGCTGTTCCAAAAACTTTACAGGACTCACAGAATGACAAAAATCCAACTCAAAACAAGGCAGTGGATACTACCACTTGTGACAACTAGTTAAGGTGGAAACATTTATTGCTTGGGTAATCTATCATTAACAATTATATATTATACTGTTACCATTGAACATAAAGATACCATAAAATGACATTTTGTCAATGACTTTCATGCAGATGGTGTGAGTTATTTTAACAGGGAACCGTGGATTCCAAAAAAATGATATGACTAGTGAAAAAACCAAAAACGAAACCTACAATATAAGCAGTTTACAGAAGGTGCTCAATAATTATCAGATGAAGTGAATTAAATTATCAAGGACAATTAAAAACATTTATTCCTGCCATTTATTTCACAGGCATACAAAATTAATTTCAGCATTGATTCCTTACTTGTACCAGCGCACTATCTAATTCATGGCATTTAAAACATGTACCATAAAGGATACATGTACCACGTGCAAGGAAGTATTACCTTCTTATAAATCAAACTAAACATAGCTATTCTCATCTGCATTCCAATGTGATGAAGGCCAAAGATGGCTGGGTGTAGGAGTAGCGTCCTCACGATAAAGAGAAGGCATAAGCCTATGCCTAGGTAAATCGCTATGGAACGTTCCGCCTTGTTATCTGGATCATAGGAAGCTATGATTCTTCCCAGTAAAAGAGGCTGTACTGCTTTGGTGACTTCCTACAGAAGGAAAAAAAAAACAGAAAAATTAAATTTCATGTCCCTCTCATAAAATACCTCCACAATTTGAACACAAGAAGTTTCATCTTTAGAGGACTTAAAATGGGCTAACATAGAGGGCCAAACCATACAAGAAACTCCTGACACTATTTTTACTATCTTGATACTTTGAAGTAAGATTTGGTATTTGGTTACAGCAAAAGTCATTTGGGGACAAGTTTATGTACAAGGTATTTTTAACTAAAAAGTGAATCTTTGCCATAAAGTAAAAGTATAGTTTCTGAAATGGTTTTTTAATTAGTAACAACTACAAAGCCCTTAACAGTTTCTAAAATATTTCCCATTTGATTTTGTAACAACTTTTGGAGTCAGAGTAGGCATTATTATTTTCACTTTGCAGATGAAGAAACTGAGACCAAAGAGACCAAGTGACTGGATGTAATTTCAAAATAGAACTTTCAAAAGTGTTTTGAGCAATGGTATAATTTTCAGAATGAACATAGCTTCTTAAGGCAATCACATACAGGGGAGCTGGCAACAGGAGGGAGGAGCATGCCAGCAGTATTGTTTTTTAAGTCAGCCACTTTAGGTCTGCAATGAGTGTGGACTTCGGCACAGGCCTTTTCCAGCAGGTTCACCCTGGTGCCAGATTCAATGACTCATCAACTCCTCAAAGGCCTGTGAGTCAATGAGAGAAGATGAGAGTCGTGTTTTCCCAAATCTACCTTCTGGGGATCTTCCATCACTTCTAAACCAAATTGTTCATCAAATTTGTTACCACTTCTCCTGAATATACAGGAATAGATTTAAACCCAAGGATTTGAACCCAGAAGGTCTAATTCTTACCCATCTTTTGAAGGCCAAAGGACCTTCAAAAGAGAAAGACCCACAATCCCCCATTTTGTTTTATAAGGACCTAGTGAAATGGGGATCTGAGGCTAAACTCTGCCAGGAAATGATGTTATGCTTGATTTCATTTCAAGCCTGACTGCCACGACCACCCCCGAGTATTGCTCAGCATTACTCTGTCTCAACCCTTACTTTGCTTTTTCTTCCATTTTCTACAATGATTTAACTTTTTCTAAATCTCAGGTGTCCAACACCACCATCCCCCTCATACTCAACAGATGACCACGTTTTCTACATTAACTTCGTCTCCAGATGACTCCTAACCCATATATGGCTGTCATTGGTTGACCGCTGGCTTTGTACGCTGTGCTTGTTTTACAATACTTCACTTCAAATTAACTGTGTAGACCGAGGCTCTGAGTGTAAGAAAACATTCAAACTTTTAAAAAGTCTCCAAACTAATCATGAACCTAGCATATTATAGTTCTCAACATCTCATATAACCATATTTTAAATGTGAGTTTGAATTATAGCAGACAGGCAGAGGCTGAAAAGAAAATTGCTAACCTCCTACACAGGCATAATGTGTTAGTAGTTTGCCAAATCCACTAAAGAGGGCTTATTTTTTAAAAAGTAAGCACACACATATTACTGCTTCGAGTGTATCATTTTATGCATGCTTTGTACTCTTATTACATGGGTATGCATCTTTAGACTACATATATTGAATTGTTTTTGAGGTTTTAAATTTTATATAAATGGCATCACACTGTACTTTTTGCAACTTTTTTTCTTAACACTGTGTTTTTCACATATATCCCTATTGATACTTGTATAGCCAACTCATTTGTTCTAAGTGTTGTTTAACATGCCATCCTGTGAATAAATCTTGTTATTTGCCCATTGCTCTGCATTGGGGCAGTTGTATTGTTCCCACTCTTTCGCTATTACAATCAGTGCAGGTGCTGCACTGTCCATTTTTATGAAGTTCCATATGTACATGTCAAACTTTCTCTAGAGTAAATAACTATTTCAAAATAACTCCTTAAATTAGGAAAGCATACAGTTAAGATAAATCTTGGATTTAAAATTATATGTATAAATATATCTGCACTGCAAATATAATTTTTCATGGTCTGTTTACAGTGGCAATATTTCATCCTTAAAATTATTTTTAGATTAATATTTTATCCCCCAATTTTTCTATAGTATGTTGTTTTTCATTGACAAATATCAATATCGCATTTACTTTATTTTTTCATAACTAGTGGATTTGCACTTGGCTAAAATGCTCTCTTGAGTTGCAGTCAAGGGCAGTAGATTTGTATGTGCTACCCATGTTGGAAGTACTGTGTGAGGCCATGAAGGAGAGAGCAAGGGCATTGTTTACCATGCATGCCAGACAAAGCATCATTTCTTGTTCTTTATAAGACAATAACTGGAAGGATATGACCTGTGACTGCTTCTAATGAAGTCAATTGTTTATATCATGATTAGCATAAACACCTTTCTCCCTTTTTCAGAACCTATTCCTCTGCTAACATTTATATGTATATAAGGAGAGAGAAAGAGAGAGAGTGAGAGAGAGAGCCCCTAATACAAACTATATCAAACAATATAATAAGAGAGTCACTGATAAATACCACATTGCAAAAAAATTACATAAATAAATCTAAGGAATAACTCCTATCTATGGAATGCTAAAAAGAGCAAAGAGCATTCTGGAGAAAAAAGATGAGTATCTTAGCAATTGAGCTGTAGCACAGAATTTTTAGAGTTAGAAATGTACAGGGTTGCATATGTTTTTTTTCCTGTTGAGTAGTTTGAACTAAACTCCCTGCCATTGAATCTCCATTTTATTTTCCACCTGTTTTATCTATCACAATGGACTTATTTGCTTAATTGTTATTCAGTTGAAATTTATAACAAAATAATTGAAATCTGTATTAATCCAAATGGAATGCCTTTTGTTTCTAAAAGATGGGGTCTTGCTATGTTGCCCAGGCTGGAGTGCAGGGGCTGTACATAGGCACAATCACAGCACACTACAGCCTCAAACTCCCAAGCTCAAGCCATCCTCCTACCTCAGCCTCACCAGTATCTGGGACTACAGGCTCACATCGCCACTGCTGACTTGGAATGCCTGTTTTACATATCGTCATGATTGAGTTAGTTGTCATCTTTCCTCAACCAATAGAGGACATACTCATCCTTTCAACGACAGCGGCTGTTTCACAAAGACACTGGTAGTGTTATTCTGGAAGGGCACATGTTTGTAGAATACAATGAAGTTTATTTTTGGTAGACAAAATTCCAATAATAAGACCATCTGCAAGTAGCAAACCAACATAAACCTCACTACCACATAGAGCCATTACCATTCAAGGACAAAATCACACTCGAAATCCCCTGCCCCTTCTATAGTTTTCCCTAATCTGTTTTAAGCAGCATGTTCTCTAATATTTACTATGCAACCATTTACAGATATCACCTGATTTCTTTTATTCGGAAAAGAAAACAATGATAACTGACACCTAGCTTAGTCTACGAAGTGCGTTCCTTTGCAAAAAATTACCCTGGAATGCCTGTGAGAAACATAGTCCTATATACTTGGTACATGAAAGCTGCTTGTACTCTGTCGCTCAGACTATTTTCAGGGACACAAGAAATGTTCTGATTTGCTACCACATGAAATAGTACAAACAAACAGAGGCTTGCGTGTAAGGAGGAGAAATGTTAAATTACTTGGATATGTAATAAAATAAGTTATTACTTTTTATCAGACACAAATCAAGATGGAACTCACTTAATGGTTCACTGAGATAACAGAAACCTGATACCAATGAGTAAGCCAGCATGACAATAAAATTAATACTGAATTGAAAGGCATAAAATCCAAGGTCTTATCCCAGCATGTTACCTACATTCTCTGTGTCACCTTAGCCATTTCCCTTTTCTAGACAGTTTTCCTCACTGTTAAGCTAAGAGGTGGAGCAAGCTGATCTTGATGGTCCCCTCCAGTGCTAACATCTCTAATTATATGATCTGAATCTGCAGAGTCCCTTGGAAGAAGCCAAGAATTCCTTGGGTAATTCCCCTGGCCCACATCCTGCCATAACTATGAATGTTTTCTACTCAGAGGGTTGCAGGGTTGAGCAGCATGAGTTCAGAAGACCATCTGGGTAGAGGGAGTCTACACAGATTGCATTCCTGATGGGAATAATCTTGGGTCTTAATTTACATCATCCTCCTAGGGAAAATTTGAAAGCCTAAAAATACCTCTTAGGAGATATATCTAGTTTTTCACAGGATCTTCCAGACCAGAGCTCAACATTACCGAAGATGAGTCTAAATCCTTTAACCATTTTTTTCTGCCTACACACCCATGGTGTGCAGGTCAGATGTTTCTAGAGATAGGGAAGTTTGCTTTTTCTGAATATTCAGTCCATAAAGGTAAGTTTGGGTGAAAATATAAAACTGGACTAAGGCTTGCAATGACATTAAATGAATTAATATCAAGATAATTTTACTTTAAAAATTAGAGTTCTGAGCCCAAAACATAGTTTTTTTCTAATATAAGTAGAATGATTGGTTGAAAAACTTCTAAGGCTACATTTTTTTTCTACTGTGTGTGGTCACTTGTAAAATCATCATTATCATCTTCACTTGTTTTAAATATACGGTACTTTATATGTCTTTATCCCAGAAATACTAGGACTGTTTAATATTAAGAAATTAATTAATAAAATACCACTAGACTATAGAAGAACCTATGATTATCTCAAAAACACCTAAAAAGGAATCTGATAAAATTCATTTATTAGAAACAGATACTGTTTCTAATAAATGTTCTTAATTAACTTGAATATAAAGATACTTTATTAACCTGTGAAAGGATTTCTTCCTCAAAACAACAATCAGTGCCATAATTAATAAAACTTAAGAAGCATTACCTTTAGAGTCAGAAAAAACAAGAATAATACTGGCTATTACTACCATTTAACATTTTTCTGAAACTTCTAGCTAATGCACCTCAAAAAGAAAAATGATTGAGGTACAAATATTGGAGAGAAGAAACAAAAAGTATCTTTATCAAGATAGAATATGATTGTCTGTATAACAAAGTTAAGTGAATCAAGAGTTTAATAGGTAAAGAGGTTTAAAAAATAACTATGCTCAGAAAATAGACTTCTATATACGAAACATGATAATTAAATAAATAAGTATCCTATTCATAGTAACAGTATAACAAAAGATACATTGTAAAACCAATAAGACATACAGATACAGACGCATACGCACTTTTTTTTTGAGACAGGGTCTCACTCTTTTGCCTGGGCTAGAGTGCAGTGGCGTCATCACAGTTTACTGTAACCTCAAACTCTTGGGCTCGAGAGATCCTTCCACCTCAGCCTCCCGAGTATTTGGGACCTCATATATGCATGCCACCATGCAGCTAATTTTTTAATTTTTCTCTGAGACAAGGTCTCGCTATGTTGCTCAGGCTGATTTTGAACTTCTGGCCTCAAGCGATCTTCCCGCCTTGGCCTCCCAAAGTGGTAGGATTACAGGCATGAACCACTATGCCCAGCCTTAAAATACACATTTTAAAAAAACATTATTTGGACATATTTTTAAAGTCTCAATAAAATAAACGGAGAGACTTAAAACTTTCTAAAATGAAAAACTTAATATTGCAAAGATTACCTTCTCCCCCAAGTTATTTTATAAGATTAATGAAGTCTTCATCAGAGTTCTAAGTGGATTTTTTGGAAGTGAATGTTTAGCATGGTAAGAGCAGAAACTGTCTCTCTTAATTTTTGCAACCATCTCAGCACCATACACAATACATAGCACAGAGCGTCCACTCAACAAATAGTTGTCAAATTGATGGATAAAATGATTCTAAATTTCATTTGGGAAAAAAAGAGACACTAATCAAAAACATTTGAGGAATAAGAATAATGCGAGAGAGGGTTTACATTACTGGATATTAAATAATGATGCTATAATAATATGCAGCATGACAAAGAAACATGCTGATTTATCTGGAAAGTCTAGGAATAAGTCCAAGCACAAGTAATAATTTAATATATAATA
>NW_012149729.1:7404243-7404905 GCF_000956105.1 Propithecus coquereli
TTTATCTTGATACATTAAAGTCTGATAGTAATTTTTGGCTTTATACTAACTGCTAAAAAAGAATTTTTCCATATTCAGCACAGAAAATAAAAGCCTATTCATGCTTAACCCTGAATAATTGTTCAGGAGGTTTATTTTTAAATATTTCCTTCATTTTGCCACAGTTGTTTGTAGTTTTTACAAAAATATACATACACCACACTAAGAACAGGGTCTTAAAAAAATTTACCTTTGAATCATGTTTTTAGATTCAACGCCTAATTCAAAATGTTTTACTTTTGGTGTTTTCCTTTTAGCACTAACTGATTTTATTAGTTATTACTGGTAACATCTTCACTAGAAATCTAAACTATATTCTTCATGCTTTGTAAGAAAAAGTTCCTGAATTTGTTGAGA
This sequence comes from Propithecus coquereli, assembly GCF_000956105.1. Lineage (NCBI taxonomy): Eukaryota > Metazoa > Chordata > Mammalia > Primates > Indriidae > Propithecus > Propithecus coquereli. Next base: position 7,404,640 of record NW_012149729.1, read on the forward strand.
TAGCAGTGATAATAGGTTTAGTTCCTCAATTTGCTGATGTAGCAGCAATAGTAATAATGGAAGATGTGTTAAAATATTAATTTCAATTTCTGAAATAATGCTAGAATCCAGCTATCATTGTTAAGCATTAGCAAAATATTTTCCTGTGCCCTGTAAAAATCAAATAGGTGCTTTAAGACTTGCTTATAGCATATATAAAGAAGTTAATGCAAATAATTTGAGTATTTGTATACTCAAGTAGAGAGTCTGTTTTTAAAATAAAGTAA
>NW_012149729.1:7404955-7426855 GCF_000956105.1 Propithecus coquereli
AGATTCAACGCCTAATTCAAAATGTTTTACTTTTGGTGTTTTCCTTTTAGCACTAACTGATTTTATTAGTTATTACTGGTAACATCTTCACCAGAAATCTAAACTATATTCTTCATGCTTTGTAAGAAAAAGCTCCTGAATTTGTTGAGATAGCAGCGATAATAGGATTAGTTCCTCAATTTGCTGATGTAACAGCAATAATAATAATGGAAGATGTGTTAAAATATTAATTTTAATTTCTGAAATAATGCTAGAATCCAGCTATCATTGTTAAGCATTAGCAAAATATTTTCCTGTGCCCCGTAAAAATCAAATAGGTGTTTTAAGACTTGCTTATAGCATATATAAAGAAGTTAATGCAAATAATTTGAGTATTTGTATACTCAAGTAGAGAGTCTGTTTTTAAAATAAAGTAATAGCTAACTAATATGAAGCACTTTCTATGTACCAGAAACTATTCTATGTGCTTAACTCATTTAATTTTCACAACTCTATAAAATACTGTCATTATCTCTACTTTACAATAAAGAAACTGAGACAAAGAGGATTTAAATAACTTGCTCAAAGTCACACAGCTAGTAACCAGAAAAACTGGGATTTGAACTAGACAGTGTGACTCCAAGGGCCCCTCCCTTATTCATAACCCTAAATCAGAATGAAAATGTTATAATATAACCTGGTTCTCTCTCAGTTGCTCATCAATTCATACATCATAACCAGTTCAACACAACCTAGCAAATCAAGTTATAAGTTAATATTATTGTAATTTAACATTTCTCTGGGCCCCATATCATAGACACATAACTGAAAAGATGGAAGGAATGGTAGAGATGGTACACTGTACTGTAGCCCCTTCAACGGTATAGTTACAGAAATTGAGGTCCAGCCAAGCTCTTTGATTTGCCCAAGATCATGAAACAGGTTGGTGGCATCAGGGCATGAGCATATCCCCAGGAAAGTTGATAAAAAATAATGATACACCTTTGGAAAAAATACTTGAGTGCATCATATATATTTTACTTTATTTTATCACATTACATTCATTAGTTACTGCATGATATTACTTAGCTATAAGAACGAAAGATGCACCATGTTCCTAAAAAGGAATGACAGAACTCATATCTCATCCCTCATATCCAGTTTAAGTTATAAAAACATGATCACAGGTAATTCCTAACTTACAGATTTATGTTGTCCAAAATTTCACATGTAAGAACAGGAGATACATTGCCTTAGAGATAAGATTCTACTAAGCATGTTGTTGGATTCCTAGGTTAGCCTTCAGAAGTCTGCATAATGGAAAATGCTCTTGGAGCACCTTTCTGTTCCAACGGTACCAGTAAAAACCTAACCAATCTGTACAGCAATGTCTCTACAGGAAATGATGGCATATCTCCTCCTGTTGCAGTCTTGAAAGAAAAACAAGGGTCCTTCTTAGCTATAGCTCTGCCCTCTCCATGCCCGTCATCTGCCCCTCTCCAGAGGAGTCTTGGGAGGGGTGCTGGAAGAGCAGAAAGTCAATAGTTAACTTGGGACTCTCCCATGTCCGTCAGCACATTTTAGTCTCAGTGGGATTCCTATCACTTTTATTCAGGGGCTCCTTTACCCTGATTAGTCTATTTCTCTTCTCACAGCCACAGTTCTTGCTAACTAAGATTTCTTAACTTCCAAGACCCTCCAAGGCCTTGCTACTCTCAGTGTGGCCCTAGGGCAAACAGCATCACCACCGGGGAGCTCTTAGAACAGACTCTCAAGTCCTACCCTAAACCTGAATCAGAATCTGATCTTAACTAGATCCCTTGTCTACCAGCAATTCTCAACGCTGGCTATACAATTAGAATCACCTGGGGAACATTTCAAGCATAATATTGGGCACAGTGGCTCATGCCTGTAATTCTAGCACTTTAGGAGGCCTAGGTGGGAGGATAGCTTGAGGCCAAGAGTTTGAGACCAGCCTGAGCAAAACAGTGATATCCTATCTCTACAAAAAAATTTTAAAGATTAGCCGGGCATGGTGGCACACCTGTAGTCTTAGCTACTTGGGAGGCTGAGGCTGGAGGATCACTTGAGCCCAGGGACTTGAGGTTTCAGTGAGCTATGATGACGCCATTACACTCTAGCTCATACAACAGAGCAAGAGTCTGTCTCAAAAGAAAAATAAAATAAAAGAATAACATTGTCCCAAGTCCCATTTCAGACCAATTAAATCAGATTATCTGGGAGAAGGGCTAATGGTTCCTCTGAAGATTAAAGTAAAAATGTCTTACATTTCAAAAAGGAAATCTAAATGCCATGAACTTTTAAGTGTTCTTGTCGCAGGAACTGGGGAAAGATGTAAAATGCAGTGAGCAGCACAAAGAAGTGTAGCTGTGTGCTAGAGATGGAAGTTTTAGAAACGAGTACAAACATTCAGGACATAGGGCAGTATAGGAAATGCAGCATACAAGTCGCTGATGGGGTTAGAGAAGCAGCTAGATATGGCAGGAATGTGGAGATGAGAGAGAAAGATGAGAAAGGAATCCTACATGACCGGCATCTCGAAGATTTTCTGGAGATAACAGTCCTTAGGTAGCCAATCACGTGGCAGGAACACACATAAGTAAAAGTGCCTAAGACAGGACTATCTGTATGCAGAATTCCTAAAACTCCTTCTCTTTTTTAGCAGTAGGCTTGTATTCAAATGCCTATTTAATGATTTTATCCTACATTAGGTATGAAGATCCTTCTTTGCACTATAGACTGTGGGTCTTGAGCACTCTGGCAACACAAGAACCAGAACTCTTTTATGTCTTCAAACTTCTTGGGATTTAATGTATAAAAGTAGTCTGACCCAAGCTGCATTAACATGTATCTCAATTTATTTGTGGAAACAGGCCCAGAGCTGCCCAGAAATCAAGAATATTTTTGAGTGAATGCTTGTGGATTTGTTACCATAATAAGTGTATTGTGATAATCATACTCTCTCAGTAACCTGCTTACAGAACTCCCTCTACTTAGCTTTCCCTCAGACTAGCCTTAATTGACTCACAGTCAGTTTTTCATCAGCCAGTTTCTCTTCCATGCTTGGCATCTTAAATGTTAAAGACAATGTTGTATCTGGCTGCTGAGTCAGGTGAAAAAAAACCAAGTACATAGTTAATGCTGAGAAGCCATAGCTAATATGATTTAAAATTACAGCGGTATTGCAGAGAGATAAGCTCCTTTCTGATGGCATTTCCTTTCTCTTAACCTTTCTCAGTTAACAGCAAATTTTATGGTACTTTTTTCTATCAGGCCTAAAACCAACCAAATATTTTTTACACCATAATTATCATGACATAGAGGGACTAAGAATATATAGACATTCTGAAAGTATATCCATCTATCTCTTAGTGTTACAGCAGTTTCAAGAATCACTGCTCATTTATCCCTGCTTATTCAATGGAAAGAAGGAATGCCCAGAAAGAATACAATAAATAGTAAGGCATTGGTATAGTTATTTAAAAGGATAGAGGTCTTTTAGTATATATACTATAATAGTTAAATTTTCTCTCCTTCTTTTCTTTTCTAAGGGACAAAAAGAATGAAATCAAGAGATCAGATGATCTGAAAAACTGCACTCATCTAAATGGCCACTATGGTTATCTAAATTCTTTGAGACACAGTTTTTAATATTTTCACTACTTAAAACTGCACACCTTAGTAAGCCTTTTCTCTGTGACAAGGATGAAAAACCTACAGCCTCAGCTCCCTTGTGCCATTCCCAGTGTAAATTTTCTTCCCTGTGCCTTCTCACCATACACATTTCAGATGCTTTTACCCATCAGGATCTTTTCCTGACCAATATGCTGCTGGTTATCAGTCGGAGCTGAGCTGGTGGAAACAGATCTTGCCCTTCAAACATGTTCCTGGTTCCAGAGCTGTAGCCTAGGGCTCGGATTAGCTTAGGAGCACTTCTCCCCTCACCCCATCCATGGATAATTAATACACCATGAAAGACTTTAAAAGATTTCTATTGCTGGGGTATTTTTAATCTCGAGAAGTTTAAGAACAATTAAGTCCTTCTTTATACCTACTCCATTCTCCTATCCCTTAATTTTGTCTATAGGTTTGACCCTTAGCACAACTGGTTCTTGGGTGGATTTCACACAGTTCCTTCCCCAGGTATAAGTAAGTGAGAAGATTCTGGTTGGTTCCCCTGTCCTGAAACTTGCTGTGAACTTTCTTCAGAGTTGCCCCTAAAGTGACCCTGGAAGAATCCTCAGTCTTCAAACTTCTGTAGCCTGTGTCTCCAGAGAAGGTGCCAAGAAGCTCAGCAGAACCAAGGCTGGTTACTAGAGACACCATTCTGTTAATACCTAAATACAATCACTATAAATATAATTATTCAATCATAATCTGTTATGGTGGAAGGGTAGTCATTGGCTTTGGAACTAAAGAGACTGAGTATCATTCGAATTTACCATATGTGTGGTATTATTACCAGCAATAATAACTTCTGCTCCATGGAGTTACAAGGAAAATTAAATGATCTGCATAAAGGACATAATACTGAACTAGAATTGAGATTAGGTACTCAATAAATATTAAGCTGTTCTATATCGTGTTTATTTTTTGGTGTACACCAGACCAAAATATAAATTCTATAAATATGTCCATATATCATACAAACTTTCACATTTAGGTGGGTGCTTTTGCTCACATTAAACTTCTATGTTGGTAGAATCTGGAGGAATAAATTATGTTACAAGCCAGGCAGAGCATAGAAAGGGCCTAATGATTACAGAATGGAAGAAAATATTCACAATCTACACATCTGATAAAGGGCTAATATCCAGAATCTGTAAAATTCAAACAAATCAGCAAGAAAAAAACAAACAACCCCATTAAAAAATGGGCAAAAGACACGAACAGAAGTTTTTCAAAAGAAGACAGACAAATGGACAACAAACATAAAAATTGCTCAACATCATTAATCATAGGGAAATACAAATTAAAACCACAATGAGATATCAGCTTACTCCTGTTAGAAAGGCTTTCATTACAAAGTCTAAAAACAATCGATGCTGATGCAGTTGCAAAGAGAAAGAAATGCTTATACACTGTTGATGGAACTGCAACTTAGTACAACCCCTATGGAAGACAGTATGGAGATTTCTCCAAGAACTAAAAGTAGACCTACCATTCCATCCAGCAATCCCACTACTGGGTATCTACCCAAAGGAAAAGAAGTCATTCTATCAAAAAGACACCTGCACTCAAATGTTTATTGCAGCACAATTCACAATTGCAAAGATGTGGAATCAACCCAAGTGCCCATCCATTCATGAGTAGATTAACAAAATGTGGTATATATATATACCATGGAATACTACTCAGCCATAAAAAGGATGAATTAATGCCTTTTGCAGCAGTTTGAACAGAATTGGAGACCATTATCCCAAGCAAAATATCTCAAGAATGAAAAAACAAACAACACATGTACTCTGTAATAAACTGGAACTAACTAAAGGGCACACAAGTGCACAAAGGGAAGTAAAAGTCACTGGAAGTCAAGCAGGGGGAGGGGGAAAGAAGGGAGAGGCAAAAACCCACCTAATGGGTACAATGAACATTATTTGGGTAATGGGCACATTTATAGCCCCGACTCAAACTGTGTAACAAAAACATTTGTACCCCCTTAATATTTTGAAATAAAAAAGTAAAATAAAATAAAAGTATTACCTAATCAAAGAAAAAGAAAGGGGCCTAATAATTAGACCTCTCTTCTAGCTTCTACTCAGTAGTGCTTTTATGTTAATTAATAGAAGCAGCATGTGATGTAGAACATGACCAGGGGAAATTCTGAGTTTCACTGAAATCATAGCCATGACATAATAATTGTTTGAAATATTATTCACTTCAATCCAACAATTTTTTATTGAGAATGTTACATTCCTATATGACCAGAATGAACTGTACTTCTATACCCTGATTCAAAGCAACCGATAAAAAATATTTTCTAAAAATCACATCAGATAGAGCCAGAAGCTATGAAACAATTTTTTCCCAAAGCTCTGGATGCTCTCATTGAGAAAAATCATGTCAAAGATATCTGAAAAGATGATTCTTCAGTTACCTTATTTATATTTACCAACAAAATATTTTTCACCCCCAAACTGCTGCAGGTTTCTGTAAGAATATATATATTTCATATACAGAGGTCAGGAGTTTGAGACCAGCCTGAGCAAGAGTGAGACCCCGTCTGTACTAAAAATAGAAAGAAATTATCCAGACAGCTTAAAATAGGGAAAAAAAAAAAAAAATGAGCCAGGTGTGGTAGTGCACGCCTGTATTCCCAGCTACTTGCGAGGCTGATGCAGGAGGATCGCTTGAGCCCAGGAGTTTGAGATTGCTGTGAGCTAGGCTGATGCCACAGCACTCTAGCCTGGGCAAAAGAGCGACACTCTGTCTCAAAAAAAAAAAAAAAGAATATATATATATTCTATATACATATGGATCTATTATTTCAAAAGCCAGAAAAATTTCTTCCAGGAGATTACCAAGAGCATTAGGAACATTCTGGACCTAATTATAGTCACTTTTGTCAAGATAAAATTTTAAATACATTTTCTTGGGGTAAACTAAAATTCTTGAAGCTATGCAACACAGATAGCATTTCTTCAGGAGACACTGTGGCACTGCAAACTCCCTGAGGAATAAAGACCAATGTGAATACGATACAAGTCAGTAACATCCCAAAGCAAATATTGTGCACAGCTTTACTTGAAGACAAAATAAATTTTCAACTCGTCACCTCCTTTTACAGGTTATAACCAAGGATTCAAATGATGCTCTGATGATATAGAAAATAATAAATCAGAGTCTCATTTGACAGCAGCTGGAGAACACCCAAGGCATTTAAGCACTATAAAGCCTGAGTTTTCAGGCATGCTGCTCTCTTCATACTGATGAAGATGGAGAATACTGAAAATTATACTGCAAGAGTACCTCGCTGCCAAATTTTAAAATTTTGCTATTTTTCCTTGTAACAATTCAGCATGCAGGTATGATTTCCAAATATTACAAACATTCATATGTGTAATTGGATAAAATTTGACCTAATTCTTCTCCCAGCATTATCTCCTGACATTCTCCTGTTGAATATAGAAAAATAAAGGTAACAATAATCTCAAATGCTAGTAAGATAATGTGATTTGGAATCATAAGAGAAAATAATTTTTCAAAAACAAGCAATTTATTTTGCTAAACTCGTCTTAAATTGTAAATTGTCACCCTCATTCTAAGACATCTTAGTTCCTAAGGATTTATATTTGTCCTTACTAGAGTTTTAGGTGGTTTCTTAGTGATTGGGGTTAGATTAGTCCTTTATATCTTCCTACCTGTTCACCAGATTACCCTAGTCCTTCTATAATGACAAAAATGAATATAATTATTTTATAAATAAGGAATTTATAAGTGAGATCCTTACCCCTAAATATAATAAGATTCCATAGAACATAAATCTCCAGAAAAAGCATCGCCGAAGGGCATTAATGAGTTTGGGATTTTTCTTTGAAGCCAGCTCTCTATCCCATTCTCTGCAAAAGAATAAAAAGTGGGACCAATAAGTTGCATGTGCAAATATTTGAGTTGTCCTATTTCCCTTAACATAGCTGGATGAACTCAAGTATATCCAAGGAGATTGACCCAAGAGATTACAGAGACAAAGCCTCATGGAGATCCTCCAACACCAACTGCTCAGCCAAATATTTGGCAGAATTCCATGCTCCCCCAATATATCACCCTGTGGGGAGTTGATTTCATGAAAAGGCCACATTGTATGTGTTTAAAAAAAGTGTTGGGCTTCTTAAGAGCAATGAAAAGGGTGGACAAATAAAATAAGATGCTCATGGATATAGTGTTGTGCTTAGAACAAGGTGGAAAAAATAAACACATAAATATCCTAATTTTTCCTCCCATTTCTTGATCTTTATTCGTACAAAACTGTGGCAGATTTTACAATATTTAACTGTCAAACCAAAACAATTTAAAATGTCAGGTGCCTTTTTCTGTGATTTAACATGAGAAAAACCTGCTAGACATTGTTTTTAAAAGCAGAGGCATGTAATAAATATCATCAAACTTCATTTTCAACTACTAAAATCATTTGTTATAGTAAAAGTCTTGGAAAAGTGAGAAGAGGATCAAATTGTATATTTTCTGGTAAGAATAGAAATTAAATAGTCTGAACACTGGCTGAAATCTAATAAACTTTTTGTTTTCTTTTAAATACTATAGGAACATTGGCTGATTAAATTTAAGTTTTTGCCACTGATCTCTCTTAATAAAAGCCCTTTTTCTCTTCACAAGGAAATAAAATATCTCTAAATGTTACCTTCATCTTAATTTTTATACTGTGCAGAGATGAAAAATTTCATAACCCCTAAACAAGAACTAGATAAAGAATTAGATAAAGACTTTGCATTTCATCAATGGCTATCACCATTACTATCAAGTTACCATAATTAAACATCATCCTATGTCAATCCAAAGGAAGGACACACAACTGAGATTTGAAAACAAGCTTTGTAGTTTCTGTGCATAGACCTTGGTTCCCCCCAGAAACTTGCTAACTAGAGCCCGTCTATAAAGCCTAATCACCCTTTCCCATCTATATCCCCACACTCTCCCCCACCTTTCACTCACACACAGAGCTTGCCTCCCATCCATAATACTCAGTGACGTACAAGAGGGTAAGAAGCCAAATATGGAGTAGAGTCACCCTTCCATCAAAGGAGAAATTGGTCAGATGGGAAAGCCAGGAAGGAGGAGGAGGAGGGAAACCAAAGAAATGGCTCCAAGGTGAAGCAGTGGTCAACACTAAAGTAATACAGGAAGGTGTCATATTTGATAAGTAAGAGGTCTCTGGTGAGCCTGGTCAGTGTACTTAGGAACATGGTAGAAGTAGAAACTATATTTCAGGGAACTGAGATGTAAATGAAAGGTGAAGAAGAAAAGAGACCAGGAGAGCAGAGAAATGTTAACCACAAAAGAAAAGAATGGGGTAGTGACCAGAGGGGAAGGCAAAGTCGGAGAATTTTTCTTTTAATAGGTGAGACTTGAACAATTCGTAGCCTGAGAGAACAAGAGTAGGTAGTGTGGTTCTAGCAGCACTATAACAGGCCCAAATCAGAAAGGAATAAGTTCTATACATATAAAGTTCACGTATTAGCTATAATCATGGAATGGATATATGGTTTGCACACTGCAGTTTTGTGGAGGACTCAACCTCACAGGCTCAAAATTGAGCCAGTTGGGCCAATGTACCTCAATCATGTGGCAACCACTGAGGGCCTTGGTTACAAGGCAGTTATGAAATGTGAGGCCAGGGTCACTTCCCAAGGGTACAGAGGTACAGAGTATTATAAATGTTATGCCACTCTTTCGAAATGTTTCAATAAATTCCAAATGCTAATTTTATAAGAAAATAAATGAATAACAAGGTGAAGAAGAGAATTTATGGACTTATGCTAGCACAGAGTTGTTGAATATAAACAAAATAGGTATATTTTAAAAACTGAATCAAAATGGAGGACACAATGAAAACTGAGAAAAAAAATGTTAGACCAGTTAATTCTGCAAATTCAGGTGTATGTCCTCTACTTAGCCATAGATAATATCATATCTATAGTATACATTTTTCAATTAACTCAGCCTTGCTCTGATTAATCTTTCCTTCAGCATCCAACTAAAACTTAGATATTTAATATCGATTATTTTGAACTTGCTAATACACCTACAATGAATTATATTTATGTATTTCATCTCCACAGCAATGTTATACGTTTCTATGTAATGCTAGCCATTTCATATTCAATCATTCATTCATTCAATAAATATTTATTGAGTACATACTAAATGCCAGGACCTGTTCTAGGCACTTAGAGATATATCATAAACAAAACAAATCAAACCCAGTAAAAACAAAAAAACAAAATATCCCTGCTTCATGGCCCTTACACGTACCAGGTGCTCAATAATAGGAGTTGGCCCTTGATCTTGGAAGTATGAATCTGCTACTCTCACTAGCCTAAATTCTTTGAACAAAATCAGAAAAATAAGGTTTAATATCTTACGTTGCTTTGAAAATGTCAAAAAGAAATACATTCAATTAAAATAAGGTAAACAAACTGCAAGTCTACTCAATTTTTTTTATTTTAGAGCAATAATTAATTTTTCTGTTTTCTTTTTTTTTTTTTTCACCTACTCCCTTTCCCTTTCATTTGGTATCAGACCCTGAGCTGCTGGCACAAGACCCAGACTAGCTGATTCTAGACTGAGTGGTTCAAGGGGCAAGCACGTGACTCAAGAATCTTGGATTTTTCAGATTCGCCCAAGGACAAAGGGCTCTTTCCTCTGTGGCCCATAGAGACACGAGCCAAGAGTTCTAGCTGAAGACCCACTGCATGGAGGAAGCTGGTCTGAGAGAATAAAACCAGGACAAGCCAAATGCCAGCAGATGGCATTTGAGTCCCTGATCCCAATGAGTCCCAAAGGTTAGTTCTCTGCCTAGGCTGTCTCACAGTTTAGGCTTCATAAACCCATGAATTTCCTCTTTTTATTTACTTAAACTACTTAGCTGGATTCCTGTCACTGGCGATCAAAAGGGTTCTAACCAATACTCTTAGGAAAGGGGACGCTGAGAAATTCTTTCCAGTGGGGAATACTGTTCCCAGAGATGCGGGCAGTACAGACGTGGGTTGGAATCATGGCTCCATCACTCATTAGCTAGGCATTTACATCATCTCTCAGAGCCTCAGTTTGCTCTTCTGCAGGATGGAGGTCATGATGCTTTCCTCCCAGAATGGCTGGGAGGAAAGTCTCCTGGCATGTAATAGGTACTAAGAAATACGAAATTTTGCATTTCTTTGATAGCCCATTACCTTAAGATTTCCCTGGAAGTACACTTGTATTTACATATTAAGATTCTGAAAGTAAATATACATAATTTACTTCATAACGATGTTACTTTAGTTTTCACAGAATCAACCTCATGTAAAGACAGAACTTAAATATGTATTTTTCAGGAAAAAAAAGTCATCTCTCAGGAAAATGATTATTTTTCTTTCATGATTTCATGATTCTTTACTTGATCAAGTTGTCAGCAAGAAAATAAGATGATCGTATTTTAAATATGCCATTTTAAGAATTAAGCCTTCAAACAGGTTAGTTTTCTATTTTCTAAGTAATTGATAATATGAATTTCTCTCCTCAACTAAAAAATATGCATGAACATACCTTTCCAATTTTTCAGATAGATTGTCAGCAGAATCAGCAGAAGGGATCTGGTAAATGTCTGACAATTCCAGGCGCTGTCTGTACCCTTTCCTCAAAATTGGTCTAGTCCAGCTAAAATAAAAAGAGGAAGAACAGATATAAGTATTCACTTGATTTGGTCTCCAATACGGACTTGAAAGCTGATATCCATTCAAATTTTCTGGCATGTGAAAAACGGTGTAATGCATAAATATGAGAATAAAATAAGTCAACTTATATAAATACCAGGCTTTATATCTTACAGGACACACCTGTATAAAACATCAACACTTCTGAACTAATGTGATTGGTGCTTGTCAGAGGGATTGAAAATGATGGTACAATCCTCCCCAGGGGAAAAAACAAACTGCTAAACATTCTATATTTAAATGATCCTTTAAAAAAAAATGCCTCAAAATAACCACATACTAGGCGTTTATAGACAATTGCTAAAGTCCAGTTTCTACCACTTCAAATATAAAATGAACTGTGAAGGGAAAGAATGCAGACACTTAACCAACACCCTTACACAATTTTGTTACCATAGCACAGAGTACTTAGCAATAAACTATTTGTTGAAGGAATTGACTATACCTAGAGGGTTAATCAGTAGTTTATATGAATTTGACTTAATTATCATGTCTGAATCATTGCTTGATGGTGGGGATCATAACTTTAAGTTTTGTCTCCTCACCCCACAGCAGCTACACTCATCTGCCCTCTAGGCATCAATAAATAATAATTTATAATGGACATTAGTGACGCTGGCATGGGAAATCACTAGGCAGGATACCCCAGTTATTTTCAAATATGGTATTTCTAACTATCATGGAGAAGGCAGAATAATCTTCATAGAGATAAGAAAACCTAAAAAGAAGGAGGAGGAAGTGGTGGAGGGAGGAGAATTGTGAAATAAATACATAAATCATGTACAAACTGAAATTTCTAAATGAAATTTGAGAGAATGAGGCCTTTGTCAGGTAAAATTTCTTGTGTTTATTGAAGGAAGGAATTAAACTGGGAATTAGTGATTCCCAAAGCCACGCTTTTTCCCTCAGCATCTTTCTTTTCTACATGGAATTCTAAAATTTGGTGTCATTGAGACTTTCTTTGGTAATGAATCAAACCACCAACACTCAAAAGGGAGTGTTTTGGCAATATCTGAGAGGCAAGATAAACTCACAATTGGAAAAGTGTTCTAGCAAAGCCATTCAGAATAAAAGAAGTGCTATGCCAAATGCAAACATTTTGACTTTGTTCCAGGGCAAAGCTTTGCAGGTGGTCCTCAGGCTCCTCCTCAGGGCTCCCGCCCTAAAGGTCCAGATTCTTCTTTCCACTTCCTCGGTCTTCAGCTTCTTCAGTAGGCCCCTGCTCTGTGTTCCTGATGTCTCTACAGCGGGGCCTTCATTAAAACCTAATTGAATTAGGGCCCAGCTCTAAGGCTAAGTAACTTCAATCATTTCTTGCTAAGATATTAATGAGTGACTATGGTTTAATATGTCACATTTTCCCATTAACTTATAATATTTGCATTTTAACAAGAGCCTCTTTAACAAAGGTGATAATTAGGTTTAGTCTCCATTGCCCAGTCTGATCCATTGGCAATTTTTCCTGGAGAACAATAATGAAAATAGTTGAGCCCAGTCTGAACACAGCAGGAAAAGAAGTGATGTGATCATGCAGTGTCTGTGGTGGGCATTGTCTGAGGAAGCGATGGCACACCCACCTGGTGCACACTATTCTAGTCTCCATCACAAAGACTAGAAGGTAAAGTTGGAAATATAGGTGGCAGTTTGACTGTGAGAAAACTGGGACAGCAATTTAGGATGTAATTTAGGTTACGAGCCTTTGCAAACTTAAGCCAAGAAGTGAAAAGGTAAACCAATAAAGTGGTTGGGTGTGGTGGCACACACCTGAGTGTCAGCTATTCAGGAGGCTGAGGCAGGAGGATTGCTTGAGCCCAGGAGTTTGAGTCCAGCCTGGGCAACATAGCAAGACCTCCATCTCTAAAAAAAATTGTGTATATTTAGTACTTTCCAAAGAGCTTTCACAAACGTGAGTATACATGATTTTAATTCGAAAATCTTGATAAGTAGGTAGAACAAAAAGGTATCATTGCCCTGTTTTAAGAATAAAGAAGCAGAGGCTCAAATATGCTAAACTTATCTGAATTACTAAATAGCAAAGCCTAGTTTTTTCCACATTATTCTGACTTCATTCTGTCCTTTGCCATATTCAGCTTTCCCTATTTAAGATAATTAGGCATGGTAAGTTATACTAGACAGATAGCTAGGAGGAGAGCCTGAAAGAAGGGAGAACAAAAGACAGCAGACTGCAGGCAGTGGTGTGGTGTGCAGGCAAATATTTAATAATCCCCTCTCCAGAAAACAAAACCAAAAACTGACTTCCGGTGTTTGTCAATTTCTGTGATATAAGTACTCTCACCATGACCATTTTCAAGCTACCAAATATGAAGTCGTTGGACACAGAGTTGGGAAAAGATACACAATTGCATATTATAATATAGTGTATCTACCTTTCTGATATAATAAACACAAATAACCTTAATATTATAGTATAAATAATATTAAAATGTAAAATAAGAAGTGATAACTTTTGAATTCTTATTACCTTTGTTTCAATATAATTTATTTAATCACAAGTGTAAATAATTTCATTTTTAATAATGGCTATGTATAATAGCCAGCTCATAAATTTCCTGAAAATTTAACAATCAGTTCAGCTGGAAAGAGTCAACCGCAGTAGATCTCTGACTGCCAGATGTCTGAAAGCCTCAGAATAAGGGTAACGGCACTGTGGATGGAACGAAAGAGACCCATAGAAGACTTAGTAAAAAGGGAAATGTGCTCTACTTATTAATAAGCTTTGCATTTTCAATATGTTTGAAATTATTAAAATATGACACCAAATTTTAAAATGAGCAGAATTTCACTCTCAATATCAAACCAAAAGGCATTTTCAAGAAATTAAATAAATCTCCTCAATCTCTTTTTTAAAATATATATGGAATATTATTCAACAATAAAAAAAATGATGCACTGATACATGCTACAACAGAGATAAACCTTGAAAACATTATGCTAAGTCAAGTAAGCCAATCAGAAAACAGCACATTGTTCCATTTATATAAAATTTCCAGAATAAGCAAATCTGTAGAGACAGAAAGTAGCTTAGTAGTTTGTCTAGGGTCAGGGAGGAGGGTGGAATAAGAAGTGACTGCTATCTGGAGTTTTTTGGGGTGATGAAAGGGTTCTGAAACTGATTATGGTGATAGTTACTCAACTCTGTGAATATACTAAAAAAATCATTGAATTACATACATTAAATGGATAAGTTGGTATGTGAATTCTATTTCAATAAAGCCATTTTTAAGAACGACATCATACAGAAATCAGCTGTCAGTGTTGATTTCAGACAGTTTTACTAAGCATTTGATTTTTCACTCCTAGAACTGGTGAAATCGAAATTCTCATTACAGTGACTTTGATACTCTAAGCCCTTTCAAAGATGTTAATGCCTGGGTGGCTACTGAGAGTAATTTAAAACTATGTGCATAGCTCATGAGAAGATCTAAGGATTGGTGACAGGCAAATGCGTTGTATGAATTGTTTATTTCCTGTCCCCCAGAAGCAAGGAACTTAACTTTTAGAACTACTATGAATTCAGAAAAAAAGTGGTAATGGCGATGGTATTGTAAAGAAACCAAGGAATGTGTACTATTGGCATTGAAAGGCCACTTCTAATGGCTATACCAAATTCACTCACGTGACTTGGATTTCAGAGACTCAAGCACTTGAGAGGCAATAATAAGCAATGCTACCAAAAAAAAAAAAAAAAAAACACCAAAACCATCTATTTTGAAAGATACCAGAAGAAACAACGTATTGTGATTTATAGTCAGTGCTCATCTACTTTGGAAAAGTAGCTTCAGAGTATCTTTAGTATCTTTCCATGATTTTGGTTCGATTTTTATTCTACCTGGGCATGAAGCCACTAACAAGGGCTACAAAACTGATTGTAGCTGGAATGACTGGCTAGAAAGACAGGATGATTACCCTATAAAATTTTTGCATCCTGTATGAGTCACTTGTAGGAGCTCGTTACTAACGAAGAAAGACAAGTGCTTCCATTGCTCTCTGATTTCTGATTTTTATTTCCATTGGCAATAAGAAATATATTTGAAATCAAGAAAATAAGGAAGCAGGGAAATGGATTGGCCTTAAAATTTTACGGTAGAAATGCCACTGGGTTACTGGCTGGCATTTTTAAAAGCTCACAGACAGAAACTGTATAACTGTCAGAACCTCATCATCACAGGTTGTGGTGTTAGACAATCACATTCTAGAGAATGAAGCAGAGAAGTAAGTTTCAAGCACGCCCATTGGTAGTTGAGAGGAAAAGAAAGAAAACAAGTTCCATCTCTCTTCTGTCTAATGTAGGAACAAAATATACTTCATGTGAGTGACAAAAGGATATCTCCCACATGACATATTGATTTAACTTTGCCGGTATTTGTTTTATAATTATTCCATTTATTTGGTATTTCCTCCCTTTTTCTAGAACTCCAAATCCCTTATTAAGGCTCTTTGTTCATCTAACTTGTTCAGACACCATCACTGGGACCCAAAGTAAACACTCTGTAATGGGTTTCTCTGTCCTTTGGCAGAGAACTGTCCATGTTCTTCTATCTGAACCATGGTTGTCATTCTGGAATTAACTCAAAATCTGGAATCAAAGGTACTTAATTGTTCTCTGCTAAAGTGTTTCTTACAAGGTGGAGATGACTCTCCTCTTTTGGGGACAGATCCTCTGAGACACTCTGGGCTATGGGGTCAGGGATCTTTTTGGCATAAGCTGCTACAGGCAAAGGACATGCTACACTTTTTCATTACCTTCAACATCCAAATAATTTAATGACCCCTCACTATTTATTAAATCCTTTCTGACACTTGCTTGCAAATTACTGCCTTGAATTGACTTTTCTCAAAATTAAAAAAGAAAAAAATATGTAGTGTAATTCCACCTGACATATTTTGCTTGAGAATTTATATTTGTTTGCTTACTTTGCGTGATAACTGGAATAGTACAATGGAGGCTGGAAGCAACCTCAGAAGTATTTTAAGATGAAGATGATTAAGAATTAATACACCAAGGATAACACTGAAACTGATGCTGCATCAGGAAGACAAAGGTGATGATTTTTTAAATTTGGTTGTGATTAAGTTGGTCTCTAGGATTCTGCTTGGGCTCATCTAACCAAAAGAATGATCAGTCAGTTCTGGAATTTTTCTCATTTGTCCCAATCTCTTTATCACCCTAATTTGTTTATGTTCTCTGCTGTTATACTGTTATACTACTGTTACACATGATTATTTCTCAGAAAGATTCAAAGAGCATCGTGGCATTGGACTGAGAGTTTCCAGCTGCAGCTGATTTCCCATCTTCAAACTAAATATGGAATTTAGTTATTGGTGGAATTTTAACCCTTTTTATCTTCCATTGTCTTTACTTCAGCTTCTAGAAAACAAATTGCTAAGTATTGCCAATTAAAAGGTAAATTTATCATCTTCTTTATTTGTTCCTCTTTTGGGGAGGGGGAAATGTCTATGTAGACACACTATATGATGCAGGACTTAAGTTTCATCCTGTTCCTGAGTTTGAGGACCAATGCTAATGCTCTTTTCATTTTCTTGATGCCTTGTTATCACCAGGAGGGACATCAATAGTAAAGCTCCCAGGAGGTGCGGGCAGGAGATCAGCAGCAGCTTTACCCTCACCTATCCCCACAGTGAATCCCAGAAAAAAGGAGCAAGACAAACAAGGTATGGAGACAGCAATTGGTTCAAGGTTTACCAAGGAAACAAGACTCTACTGCAAGAGCCTTGCTTTGAATCCCCTTCACTTAATGTTTACACCTTTTTTTTTTTTCATATAAGCAACATATAGGTAAGTAAAGATCTTCAAAAAACCTTAAATCACTGTTTTTTTCCAACAGCAAAACACACAATGGCTGATTGATTCATTCCAATCCTAATAATCAATTTAAGAGTTCAAAATGCTCACCTTTGCAATCAGATCATTAAAAGCACAAATTATAACACAAATCATGATAGTTTAGTGAAAATCATTTTTATAGGCATTTAAAAATGTTTTTGACCTCAAACATTATGATTTCTTGCTTCCATTCATGCTTCAGGAAAATGAACTTTAAAGGAAACCTTAAGCCAGATTCTCTGCCTTTTGAACTCTGCAGGAGCTCCCACTGGATGAAACCATTCATAATAAAGTGGCCTTTAATTTTTAAAAGGATTCTCCCATTACCATCACCAGGCATGGCATTCTTCAGTTTAGCCAGGTCACAATGAAGAAAAATTAGTAACTTCCATAAAATAAAACCTGACTTCTATTTCCCAGAAACTCCAAATGCATTGAAATAGTTTCATAAAAATTGTGTATGTGTGAGCCTCTTCAAGTCTAGGTTCACTTTCCCTCCCATGTGCTCCATTCTACCCTATATTTCCTCCACCTGAGCCTTTACCAAAAACTGTATATATACTTGTCTGCCAATCCCCCATGTCCCCAAGCACACTAGACTGTAAAGTCTTTAAGGGAAAACACCTTATGGATTTTTTTTATTGCTCTAGTTCCTGCACTTACCATAAAGCATGGCACATACTTGCCATTCCATTTTTTAATTGCTGAATTAGTGTTACCACATAACAATATGTTTGCTAATTTATTTCCCTCGTAAGACTAACTTCTTGAGGACAATGTAGGTGTCATATTTATCTTTCTATTTCCATTGTCTTGTTCAGTGCTTGGGAAAGAATAGAAAGTCAACAGATTCATGTGTTACTTAATTAATTACACAAGCATGATATGTTAATAGCCCACATGAGGACACTGATTGCAAAGAGGTGTCGCTTAGCCATTACTCTTGGTCAAATGTATTACATTAAAAGCCAAAAAAAAAAAAAAGGTCATAACATTTTAAGTCTATAGTAAATGCAAGAAAATGTGAGGGTGTCTATACTTGTTCAGGGACCATTCTTAATAACATTTCTTCCCTTTTTGTGAGTCTTAATTTAAAGCCAATAATCCCGATAATCCTAAAATTTCCAGCCAAGATTATTTAACTTTCCTTAATAAAATGTTTTCATATGCAACATTATTACCAAAACATTCTTCCTGATATTTGGCCTTCATCCTATTCTTAGCAGAGAAGTACCAAAATTTCATAAATGGAAAGTAATTCTTTAATCCTTTCAAGAGCAAAATGTCCCTTTTATTTTGACCCTCCAAGATAGTTCCCATATCATGTCACTTGATATCCTCTGCATTGCCTCCATGTTATTTATTAACCATTATAGATGACGTATACATAGCTATTAAAAGGTTTCATAAGTTACTGTAAACCCCTAATGTATTATACTTTACAGTTTCAAATTACTTCTGTATCTCATTCTGCTCCTGAAGACTATCGATTGTTATAGATTGAATTGTGTCTCCCCACAAAAAGATATGTTTGAGTCCTAATCCCTAGTACCTCAGAATGTGACCTTATTTGGAGCTAACATTTTTGCAGAGGTAATTAAGTTAAAGTGAAGTCATTAGAGTGGATCCTAATCAATATGACTGGTGTCCTTATAAGAAGGGAAAATATGGACACAGAGACAGACACACAGGGAGAACACCACGTGAAGATGAAGGCAGAGATCAGGGTAATAATGTCTCTGCAAGTCAAAGAATGCCAAGGATTGCCAGAAAACACCAGAAGCTAGGGGAAAGACATGGAGCAGACTCTTCCTTACAATCCTCAGAAGAACCCAACCCTGCTAGCACCTTGATCTCAGACTTCTAGTCTCCAAAACTGTAAGACAATAAATTTCTGTTGTTTAAGCTACCCAGTTTGTGGTAGTTTGTTATGGCAGTCCTAGCAAACTAATATATACTAGCCCTAAGCAAAGATAAATTCCATGTTAGGACAATGCACACAGGTGATAGTCTATTTAAGATACAGTCATAATGATGTCTTGGTTAATGGCAGACCACATATACGTAGGTGGTCCCATGAGATTATTATACCATATTTTCCCTGCACCTTTTCTATGTTTAGATATGTTCAGATGCCCAAATATTTACCATTGTGTTACAATTGTCTGCAGTATTCAGTACAGTAACATGCTATACAGGAACATGTAACCTAGGAGCAAAAGGATATGCCATATAGCGTAGGCATGTAGTAGGCTATACCACATCTAGGTTTGTGTAAGTACATTCCAGTATGTCCACAACAACAAAATTGCTTACGGAGATATTTTTCAGAACACATCCCCATTGGTAAGCAACACAACTACAATTTTAAAAGTTAAGGGTGAAAGTCAATGTCAAAGCAAAGGCTACAGATGTGGAATTGAGCACAGGCATTTGTAGGAGTGTGATCTCCATAATTCAGAGAAGGCACTGGGTCTAATTCACAGAGGAGAAGGTTAAATTTAGAGAAGAGAGGTACTTTCTTGGAGCCTATACAGAAAGATAAAGTTTTAATTATAATACTGCTTCTGTTGCTGATAATAGTATTTATCATGTATTAAAGAGATATTCTGTGTCTGGCATTATCTGCTGTTATTTAATGCATAGAAAGTGCTTACAGAGGGCGCTGTTTAATTTTATGTGTCAGTTGGGAGCGTGTTTTGGGTGAGATTGGCATTTAAATCAGTGAACTTTGGGTAAAGCAGATTGCCCTCCCTGATACAGGTGGGCTTCTTCCCATTGGATGAAGACCTAAATAGAACAAAAAAGATCAGTCTTCCTAAGCAAGAGAGAATTCTCCAGCAGACTGCCTTCAGACTCAAACTGGAATGTTGGCTCTCCTGGGTCTCCAACCTACCAGCCCACCCTGCATATTTCAGACTTGCCACCTTCATACTCATGTGAGCCAATTCCTTCTAATAAATCATATATAAATAAATATATATATACATATATATATATACACACACACATTTATTTCTTTATTTACTATTGGTTCTGTTTCTCTGGAGAACACTAATACACAAAGAAAGCATTCAATGAATGTTACATATG
Source organism: Propithecus coquereli (assembly GCF_000956105.1). Taxonomy (NCBI): domain Eukaryota; kingdom Metazoa; phylum Chordata; class Mammalia; order Primates; family Indriidae; genus Propithecus; species Propithecus coquereli. The sequence goes on from NW_012149729.1 coordinate 7,425,341, forward strand.
CTGTTGAATGTTACTTGCTGTTCCATGTTAAGATGAAGATAACTCATTGTACTGACGAGAATAACTGAGGTTCAGAGAGATTAAGTAAATTGCCTAAGATCACATTGTTAATAAGTCACAGAGTGAGGATTCCAGCCAAGTCTGTCTGATTGGAATCTGTCTGATTCCAAAGTACATGCTTCTTCCACCATATATTGCTGCCTGAGAGTTGACCGTGAGGATAGAGATGAAGTAGAACGTGAGATCATTTTCTAAGGGTGTGGATGGGTGAAATGAAACTCAACGGAAGGTCAGGAACAACCGATACGGGGGAAAAAACTAGGTCAGTCATTTTCACACTGTGAGCCCAAACACCTAGTGTTCCCTGGAGATATTGTGGAGAATCCACCAACTTTTGATTTGAAATGTCAATATTTTTTAATATCTTTTATTATTCTAAAAATAGGAATTAAAAAATCACACATTCTCAAATGTGTTGCATGCTGATTTTAGCACGCTGGATTCATCCAAACATCATCCTGGGTGGCCAGGCTAACATTTTTAGTGTCCACTATGTAGGAAAGCTTCCGCTGCCATCTCTTTGCACATATTTAAACCTATTATGATCTGTTATTGGTTATTTCTGCACTGCATAAATGAGCATGCCACTGCAGCACATGTGAGCCAAGCATAAGCGAGCATGTCACTGCAGCACACGTGGTCCAAGTTCAGTTAACAGCTCATCATATCTTTGGCATACCTGTTCGCACAAGGTATCATCACAGCATAACAGAGAGTTGTACAACATGCAAGAATGATAACAAGTCATATATCATATTATCATGGTTTTATAATACTTTAGCATGCTTACTTGCTCTAATGTTGATTATAAGACTCACCATCGATTTAACAATAGCCTTTCCTGAAAAGAAACACTGCATTAACTACATACAATTTTTAGAAATTAACAATATTATATACTTATTCATGTAATCACCTATCACTTTTTTCTTCAGTATCATATAGTTTTATAGTCTAAGACTTCTTCACATTCAGGTAAAAAATATTCTTCTGAATCACTCTTAGCCTTTCATAGCTATGAATAGGGTTACAGTGACAAGCTGCATTCATAATACCTTCACCTGTAGAATAGGCAGTATAATATCAAGGCATAGTGAAGTGCTGAGCTTAGGAAACTTCTACTTTAATTACACCACCTGGTATGCCAAAGAAACTTCAGGCTAAATATTATCTGTTTTTTCAAAACTAGATCACAGAGTAATCATCCAGAAATTTCAAGCAACAAACTAAATTTAAGTTTAAAATCAACCATGTGGGTGCAACCAATGCAAATCATTCAACCGAGGTCACAGGAATATATAAGTTCCCATGTTACAATTTACTCCTGGGTCTGATGGTTGACAAGTTTCTTTTGACATCAAGTATAAAAAGCCTCTCAATTTCAGAAACATAACATTGTGAAAAACACAAGCATGTAGGACCAAAAAAGGGACACACAAATGTTATAGATAATCA
>NW_012149729.1:7428645-7449481 GCF_000956105.1 Propithecus coquereli
TTATTGATCTTCTGAAGAGAAATAATAGGATGCTAACTTGAGCTGTAATTTTCCTCGATAGCCCCATGAACTACACAAGAAAGCAAAAGAAACAAATATTCCTAGTTTATGTTATACTTCAGAACACATGGATTTGGTAAACAATTTTTTTATTTCAAAATTAGACACTTTATCTTCAGAATACTAAATGGGAATTTTTTTAAACTCCATGTTTTTTTTTTTACTGTGTATTTTTAAGGTATACAACATGATGTTTTGTTCTACATACAAATAGTGAAATGATTACTTCATTTAATTACATATCCATTACCTCACAGTTACCTTTTGTGTGTGTATATCATATACACACAAATGGAATATAGAGTTTAGAGCACCTAAACTCTATTCTCTTGACAAACTTCCATTATACAATTCAATATTATTCAGTATAATCCTCATGCAGTACATTAGATCTCTAGACTTATTCATCCTACATAACTGCACCTTTGTAACCTTTGACATATATCTCCCCCTCTGCCTCTGCCCCAACCCTCCACTGCTGGTAACCACCATTCTACTCTCTATTTTGATATATTTGACTTTTTTTTCATTCCATGTATACGTGAGATCATGCAGTATTTTCCTATCTGTGTCTGGCACATATCTGATAAGGAGCTAATATCTCAAATATATAAGGAACTCACATTAACTCAATAGCAAAAAAATCAAATAACCCAATTAAAAAACAGGCAAGGGACCTGAATAGACATTTGTCCAAAGAAGACATATAAATGCCCAACAGATACTTTAACTCCATATTTATAAGTAAATTTTTACATTTCCACAAAAAATTAAATTTCAGAAGCTTAGCCATAAACTGAATTAGTCAAGTTTTATTCAATTCAACAAGTGTATTTTAAGGTCCTACTATTGGCCAGGGACTCTGACAGATGCTGGATACCAAAAGACGATAAAATAGAGCCTAGACCTTGAAGGACACACCAAAAGATGCATATGCAAAAAAAAAAAAGAGGTAAAAAAGAAATGGTCAACAGATCTCTATAAGTCAAAAATTATTCTGCAAAATTATCTGTTAAACCACTATTTTCTTCTTCTTCTTAAAAGTACATTTTGCATGTCTAAATATTTCATTTCCTTTTAAAATTATTCGATTACAAAATAAAATAATGTTAAGTATATATAAGCCTTAAATTTTTTTTCTAGATCTTTATTTTATACTAAGGAATTCTAAAAACTATCATTTTAAAGCTTATTGCAGTAGAATTTAAACAAAGAAGAATACTTTATAACATGTGAAAGTTGTATGAAATTCAAATTTTAGCATCCATAAATAAAGTTTTATTAGAACAAAGCCATGCCCATTTGTTTGCATATTGCCTATGGCTGCTTTCCCACAACAATGGCAGAAACCATGTGGTCCATAAAGTTGAAAATATTTATTATCTGGCCCTTACAGAAAAAAGGATAGCAACAGATTTTGACTGAAAAAGCAATTCTTTTGGCTGGGTGCAGTGGCTCGTGTCTGTAATCCTAGCACTCTGGGAGGCCGAGGCAGAAGGATCACTTGACCCCAGGAGTTTGAGGTTGCAGTGAGCTATGATGACATGATGACACCACTGCACTCATTTAAGAGTGAGACTCTGTCTAAAAAAAAAGAAAAGAAAAAGTAGTTCTTTTGTGTTGTTTTTTTTTTCCAGCATATTACAGAGGTACAAATGTTTAGGTTACATATATTGCCTTTGCCCTGCCAGAGTCAGAGCTACAGGTATGTCCATCCCCCAGACAGTGCGTACTGCACCCATTAGGTGTGAATATACCCGTCTCCTCCTCCCCACTCCCACCTGCCCGACACCTGATGAATGTTGCTACTGTTATGTCCACGTAAGTGTTGATCAATTAATACCAATTTGACGGTGGGAACATGTGGTGCTTGTTTTTCCATTCTTGTGATACTTCACTTAGCAGAATGGACTTTTGTATTGTTCTTGATGTTTTATTTTTCAGAGTTCATAGAGATGTTTAAAATAAATAAAATGTGCAAAGAGAGCTTCCTATACAGTTTCTCCACTCTGCTTCCTCTAGAACTGTGATTGCTAATCTTGGCCAACATAGGCTTCATTTTCTTGTTGCATCCATAACCGATGCTGCACTCCAAGGCCTGGCCCTTCAGTCTCCTCTAAACACAGCTGTCAACACCTCTAGGATTCCACTATTATACTTAATTTTCACGTATTTGTATGATTGGTAACAGTTGAAATTTTACGGTCCCTTTTTGATGTTCCTAGTCTTCACTAGGCATTTGGGGATAACTATAAAGTCAGGTAGGAGGTAGTTGCACCTTTGTAGGCAGTGCTAAGAAAGAGAGCTTTGTGTGTTGAATAAGCCTGGAAGTTTTAACATAAAGCAATGATACATAACCTTTTCAAAAGTATTAAGAACCTTTTTTTAATCCACACAAAAATTTCATGATAGGAGGTGTGCTCTTATTTATTCTATTACTGAAGACAATATCTGAAGCCCTGAGCAGATCGTCAGGCCTCCTTGAATTTCTATGGTCTCTCAGATGTGTTGTGTCCTATCATGTGAAAAGCACTGCTTAGAGGAGTGAAGTTACTGGGGCTAAGGAGAGGGGAGAGGTTCAGACATCAGTTGGTAGGTTGGAGACACGGATTTATAGGAGGATTCTGAGTAGAATTTCTAAGTAGAATTTACCAGTGCTGTCCCTAGAATACAGCTGCTTGTTTCTAACACACTCTGTCACACTGTACCACAATAACAAATGGGCATTTTAAATGCTTCTGTCAATGCCACTCTGGTCTTTACTGGAACAATGTGAAGTATTGTCACCTTAGACATCTTAATATCTCTTACCTAAGACTAAGCTCTAAATCACTTTAATATATTCTCAAATAATCATATTACCTGGCCTTGATCCATATGCAACATTTCCTTTGTCATTTTAAAGAGAAGCAGAGGGTCTGCACAGATCTCTACCCCTACTCCAGGCTTTACTCTGCAATTGAATTTCCTTACTCAGAAGTAGCACCACCAGCCACCCTGTTATCCAAATCAGCAGATCTGGATGTTAACCTTGATTCTTCTCTCTCCTTCACTTTCCACCCTTAATCAATTACCAAACCTGTTGATTCCACCTCCTACATATCTTTCAAATCCATCTCTTTCCCTCTATCCCTACTGCCACTCTTCCAGTTCCTCATTTCTTTCACAAAACTGCAAGTCTCTCAACTGGTCATGTCACTCCCCTGCTTTTCACATCTAGTATGAAAAGCCCCAAACAAAGCTCACAAAGCCTCTTGTGATCTGGCCCTTGCTAGAGTTTCCAGACTCATCTTCCACAAATCACTGTCATACATTGTATGTTCCAGTCACAGACAATGTCTCTGAATTCTTTGACAGTGCCATACTCACCCTTCCTGCCAGCCCTCCACACAATCTGTTGCTTCTGTGTTTTAAGTTTTTCTTTACCCTTCCCTACTCTTTTTGTCCAGATAACTCCTAACTCCTTTAGGGGTGAATGCAAAAGATACCTCCTCCAGCAAGCCTTCCTTGACCAACTTTAGACTGGATTAAGTGCCCCCTTGAGTGCTTCTATTAATAACTCGAGAACCTGGGTTTCAGAGAATTTTTCCCATGAAGGCAGCAACATTTTCTTTCTTGTCCACCTCTACCTTCTTAATGCCTTAGGTGGAATACAGAAGGTGGTAAATAAATGAATGAGGGCATCCTCCACGCTGCCCAGAATCATGATCTATAAAGGAAGTACTGCTCTGACCAAGCTCTTTGGAGCAACCCACGGGAGAATTTTCTGACTATATCAGAGAATAGCTTTAGGGCTAACAATCCTAAGGACCTAGCAGAAATCTTCAAATCATTTTCTTACCCAATGAGCAAGGAATGAGCAAGCAAGCTGTTCCACAAAGGAAACACCATAAAGGATGTAAGGAAAATTTGATGTGATGATTGCTCTAAGTATTAAAAATCTGCCCATAGTCCTCCTTGCTTTGACCTTTTTTAAAAATCAGAATGATGCCACCATTGCAGGACTGTTGAACTTCATCAGTCTACCAACATAGGTCTCTAGGGGCGATCACCATGAAATCATCATCACCACAAAAAGATCTTTACTAAACCATTCCATGCAGGAGTCTTAAAATGGTCTAAATACTGTCCTAAACAAGTTAGAGAAGGCCCTGACATCCAGGGGTTCACAATCTGAAACAGTCATTGGTGTCAAAAGATAGTAATAAGTTACTAGAGCTACACAGAAAATAGCAAGCTTGACAAGCCTTGCAACTTGAATATAGCTGTGAAAACCAGATCTTTCAAAGCTCTGTAGGAATGTAATTCTCTACATCAAGCAATCTAATAGTAAATTGAATTTTTACAGGCTTTTTGCTAAAGACTCTTTGCTGACACAAAGCTCTACAGTAAAGCTACTTTGTAATGCTAATTTCACACTGAAACAACCACATGGTAAATTAATTCTTGGGAGCTGAAGAGAAGCAACTGAAATAGTAATGTTTTGCTCTGTGATAATGCACTTGGCATATTTTTAATTTTTTTTTTAAGACAAGGTCTTGTTCTGTCACTTAGGTTGGAGCGCAGTGGCATAATCATAGTTCACTGCAGCCTCCAACTTCTGGGCTCAAGTGAAGCAATCCTCCTGCTTCTGCCTCAGCCTCCCCAGTAGCTGGGACTATGGCATGCGCCCCCATGCCCAGCTAATTTTTATAATTTTTTGTACAGACGGGGTATCACTATGTTGCCCAGGCTCATCTCGAACTCCTGGCCTCAAGCAATCCTCCTGCCTCAGCCTCTCAAAGTGCTGGGATTACAGGCATGAGCCACCATGCCCAACCCATATTTATAAATTAATCCTTCTGTCAGGGTCCCCAAGCAACCAGACTTTTATCATAGTCTGTGTTCCCCTCTTGACCTCATTGTATCATAGGGATTTTGCTCCAGGGAAATGCCCTACACAGATGCATCAGGAATCAGTGGAATCAAAATTGCTGTTGAGTCAGAGGTGTTTTTAAAGTTTTGACAAACAACATATAACTGCATGCTAAATGGTTAACACCATTCCCTGATGGTTTTACAATCCTATACTTATATTGTGGCTCTGTCACACTGAAATTACAGGTTCTTGTGAAATGACACTAACAATAATAATATATTTTATAGCAGTGCTCATTCAAAGACCTTTAAATAATTTTCAACATTTATGTATTGACTATTATCATTAATATTAATGTATTGACTACTGAATATTATTAATATTAAAACATAAATTAAAAACTAGAAAACCATGATTTCCCTAGTGTACCAGTTGGCTCTGAGGGATATTTTGATTGTCACACCAAACATAAAATATTGATGAAGCAGCTAAGAAAAATAGATTCTACTTTTCTCTTTAGTGAGGAATTGAATATTAAAACTATACTATACTAAGCTATGTTATAAGGATATAAAAATATTCCTGGAGAGTCAAGTGGGTAATAATTTGAATTAGCATATAAAAACTATTGGAATATACTTCAAAACCAAGAAGAAATTTTTAAAACTTACAAAATTAAAATAAACTTAATTATGTAATTATACACATACAGATATATATATATATATAATTACAATTTTAGTCACATATCATGTAGAAGAGGTACTTTAGAACTCTAAGAGTTAAACCAATCAAAATTGACACAAAACTAACACATCTCCCAAGTTGAAAAACCTGAACTATGTAATAACAACACCTGGTCAGCAAAAGGAAGACGGATAGAAAGAAATATTGAGGGCCTGGTGGAAAGTCAACATTTGCCAGTGTTCAGACAGAGGGACTGCTATCCCAGAGGTGGGCTCCTCCAATTCCCAAAGGAGATAAAGCCAAAATAGAGTATGGAAACTGGGCTGTCCTCACCGGATGGCATTTGTCCATGGTCTGATTAAATGGACTTGTGGTATTCGGGCATCTTTGGCAGTTGTACATCACAATATTATTGTTCAACCCATATTGGCCTTTGTTCTATGTATCTGTTTCTTTTGATGTGGACAGCCTAAACCTTGTCTGAGGGACGAATCTGAAATAGTATATGTGTGTTGATCAGGACCAGTCTAGACCCTTGTTTGAGTAGCCAACTGGTCTCCCTTGGCAACATTTTAATGAACACCCCCAACAAACTGCAAAAATATTTATGGTTCAGCCACAATTTTAGCTTTCTTCATTGCAAGCATGTAAATTAAATGTAAATATAAAATCATTGTGATGGATTTTTTTTATAATATGCCGTAATTTATATAACCAAGTAAGTGTGGTCCACTTCAAAAGATCTTCATGGAATCTTTCATTATATACTTACTGTAATTATGCTTCTATTGCTCAAAGCACTTATATTTTCTTCATTAAGAATTGTCTTTAAAGTTTGCAACATATTTTTTAAAGGAGAATACCTTAACTTAGCACTTGGCTGTTAACAAAGCAAATTATAATGAAAAACCTTTATATTTTCAGGATGGATTTGATTTTGAAATATAGTCAAAAGCCACTTAGAAGCAAGTCCACGTGATCAGTCTGGGTAATATCATTTTTAATCTAAAGCAAGCTAAAGTAATGAAGCTAATATATACTTATGAGAAGAAATTTACATACTATTTATAAAGGTAAGTCCACAATAAGAGATTCAAAAAATATGATCAAAGGCAGAATGTTTAGAATAGGAGTGTGGTATTCATTGGTAGCTATTTTGAACCACCACCCCTATTCTGATGGATGGATTCCAGTATATTTGTTTAAAAATCTCTCATTACGTTGTGTTTAATAATTTCAAAAGTGTATTAAATTATCTCACTGGTAACCTGAGACTTAAAATATGCAATTCTTTGCTGAATTTCCACCTTAGATTCTAACATTTTTTTACTCTTTGGTCATACTTGACACTTATCTACAGAGTTTATAGGAGGCCCCTATATCCAGTCTTGTAAGAGATGTATGGTATAGTACAAGTGGATTCTGTGGGGTTCCCACAATTCCTCAAGCACAGATCTAAACTGTTGGTACAGATATCATGACCAAAATTCAAGTTATGTCATCTGATACATGGTTTGATATACACAATCTTACAACTAAACAAAATATGGGAAACTCAGGGCATGAAAGAAGAGACGGAGAAGAACAAATTGAATAACTATTAATACTTTAAAAGTTGTGAGAAAATGCAAACTTGAAAAATTGTCCAAAATCAAAAACCACAATCTCTGTAGCTATACATTTGTAAATCAATCCCACTTGCATATGAATCATAAATTATATGCAAATATATCACTTCCGGTTTAAAAACATCTTCCTATTTAAAAAATGTTGTTTTCATAAAAGCTTCAACTTAATATACTTGTTTAGCATGATATTTATAAACTACTTGAATTTTTGGTGGTGAAATTCTCTTATAGATTATATTTATTTTATATATATATGCATTATGACAGTTCAGATGTCTTTCAAATTTTGTACTTGATGAAAATTCTTGCAAAATTAAGAAAATAAGAAATTTCCTAGATGTTTTTCCAAACTTTTTTGGTTTTCTAATGACAAAACCTAGACAATGAAAGATATTTACATAATCCATAACCTATACTATAATAGTTTTACTCTTTTATGACTCTAAAACTGAAGGGATCATATTTGGAAAGTTAAATTCTAAGGCATTGAACAACATATGCTATAAACATATGACTTTTTTCTTGTATATCTGGTAAGGCCATGTTAGACAAGATTTTTTCCTATATTAAATTCTCGTAGAGGACCACTGATTGCATATACAGACTGATAGTCCCAAAATTATCCTCAACAAAGATGAGCATCTTATATAAACAGGGTACACATTACTGTAAGGAAGGTATAAATATAGTAATAATAATAATAATAATAATAATAGCAGCTAACATTTACTGGGCTAAACACTTTACAGGTATCACCTCAACAGATTAACCCCTATGACACAGGTCCTGTTAGTCCCTAAATTTTAAAGGTCAAGTCACACAAACACAGAGATGTTAAGATGCTTTCCTCAGGTCACACAGCTACTGAGCAGTAGATCTGGGATTTGAATCAAAATAATCTGAATCCAAAGCCTATCACCCTTAACCATTAAGCAATACTGCCTAGCCCCATGAAGAAAATAAGTTTTTTACACTTTTAGAATTATAGCCCAGATGGAAGTTTATAATCACTGGTACTTTAGGTGATTGTCAGTTCCTATAAATAGTAGGAACTTAACTTTTAAAAACGCACCTATTCTTAGAGCAACGTATTATGAAATAATTTGGAGAACAGGAATGAGTATGCTCTTAACAAACCTAGTAGCCATTATAACACATTTTCTTTGCAAATCAACCTGAGATCATTTTTTTAAACTATACTAAAATTTATCAGGTGGTCTGTAAAAAGAAAATTTTATAAGAGCCCATTTTAATAGATCAACAATGAGCTATTTTAAAGTTCCTTAGTACTTAGAAGTAGCCATGGGGTATTCATTCTCCTGAAAATCGGCATTTAGGTTCCTCAAAGTACTCTACTAAAAAGTCTAGTTTATGCCAATTAGCATCCTGATTTTATAAGAAGCAGGAAAATAGATCAACAGATAAACCAATTTTATAAACAGAGTAACCAAAGGTGCTGGAAACATCAACAATCAACACAAAAGATAATTCCAAAGAGTAAAGTCCTTCTCTCCCATCCACAGGGAGGAGCTCTCCTTCAATGGCCAACGTTCTCTCCTTAGCACCTGAGTTCCAGGCTTACGCACATGCAGAGAACTAGACATTAGAGAGATGTGAGAGCTGAATCCCTTCCCTGCACACATGTCTATGAGCATATTTATAATATATTTGACTTTTCTGACACCTCAGTATGCTGATTCATTGGAGAATTATGAGTCAAGTAATGTCCCATGAGAGAGCTGTACCTATTATTCATTCACACAAGTATAATAACAGGAAAAAAGTAGATGCAACATCCAAATAACACTTCAAATATTAAGCTCTACATCTAACTGCACTTTGCCTAAGACTCTGCACTTAGACTCTATTTTTAAAAATCTCATTAGATGAAGTTTGCAAGCTTCTATGGCTCATCACATTAGGGTAAGAGTACAATTTATTAAACGTCAGTCGGATATAACTTCAGTATCTATTCCAATGGCTTTTAAAATTTATAGCTTTTTTAAATAAATATTTCAACGAATTTGCTTTCATTCCTAAAAGGAAGAATATTGGAATTGTGGCGAATACGATTTATTCAGTATCATAACAATAAAAACTCTATTTAAGCTCATATTTCCACCTCACCCCAACAATTGTTTTTTCCAAAATTCAGTCAACAAATGTTTTTTGAGCACCTACTAAATGCAGGCATGGCACTTGCATGTACCAAGAAGACATCCAAGTTTCCGAGGGAGGCATGAAGTGGGAAAACCAAAGAACCAAACTTAAGTATTTATTATTAACAAGTGTATAACTTATAAGTTTCTTAGAAAAATCAAAGAAAACAATTGCACGGTAGTATACTTTGGTCTTGAGAATCTGACTTTTCAGTTGCAAGTAGGTTTGGCTCTCTCTCCAAACAATCGCCTTCAGTTTATTCTTTTCTTCTTAATGCTATGTTATTCCACAAAATCAACGTTTTCTTTCAGAACAATGAATGATAGAGCATCTTTTTTTAAACTATTCCTCTTTCCCCCAAACCCAGCCCATACACACGCCCTCCTCTTTCGTGGGCACGTGTCCTTCCAAAGCTGGGCTGCACACCCTCTCACCTGAAAAAAAGTTTGGAGACGACGCTGGCCTTTTCCAGAGGCGACCTCTGCATGGTCTCTCCGGCGCTGGGGTCCCTGCTGGGGCAGACTGGGCTGGAGCTTCTAATAACAAACGCCCTACTCCTCTCCGTGCTTGCCGCTCACCCCTTTTTCTCTGACCTGCTGTGATGTCATTTGCTTCCAACTCCCCCCACCCACCCCTACCCCACACACCTCCCCTTTCTTCGGCTCCTTCCCCCGCCTCCGCTGCCCAGGTTAAAAGCCTAGCGCTGCCTGGTCCGCCCCGAATTTGCTCCAGCGGCTTTCTCCACCCCTCCGCAACCCCGCCCGCACGCGGACCGCTCCTTCCTTCTCGCCTCCTTCCCTCCCTCGCCGCCCCGCGCCGCCCTCTCCGGATTCTCACTCCCAACTTCCCTCCCTCGCTCGCGCTCCTTGCAGGTCCGCGTCCTTACCGTCTGGCACCAGCCCAGCCAGCAGGTGGAGGACAGTCGCGAGCGCTCTCCAGGTCCAGTCTGCGACGCTCGAGGACACGAGGAGCCAAGGGCAGGAGCAGGACCAGCCCCCGGGGAGCCTCCTGAACCCTCCTACGTGCCAGGTTCCGCCGGACCCGCGACCGCTGCCGCCAGCTCGCTACAGCCTTCCTCCTCCTCCTCCTTTTTCCCACGAGATCCTAGCCGGCTGGGTTCCTGTTACGTTTGCAAGGTGCATTTTGAAAAGAGAACGAAAATATGTCTTTCATGTATCCAAATACAGCCTTAGAGAGCCGGAAAGTTTCGCGGTAGCGTCTGCCTGATGGGTTCACCTCAGCACTTCTTTTGCGTGTCAGAGGGAAAAACCAATCTTTGTTAGTTTCAGGCTTAGGTGAGCTCCGAGTATGGCATAGCACATTAAGAGGCACCATAAGGGGGGAAAAAGCCCTACAAGGAGGTAAGAGAAGATACTGGTTTGCCTATACCTGCCCAGGATTTGTTGATTGTCCAAGTTTTTTAGTCCGGTTTGCGTTTTTAAAGAAGGCTTCTGGGTGTCTTAGTGAGAGTGACAAGTGGACAGTGTGTAAACTACTCCGCCCTCCTATAGATTTCTTAGTCTCAGTCAGCAAAACATCTTGACTAATCCACTGAAAGGAATTCAGTCTTTGAAGCGAACGTAGCGTGTTAATTTTGCCCTGACTCAGAGAAATGCCATCTTGAACTCTCTGAGGGCATTTAGGCTTTCCCAGGCGTGGGCGCCTTCCTTCCGAGTTTTTGGTGTGAGGATTGTGTGCCTGACAGTTTTTAAAGAGCCAAGCCTTAAATTCCCGAACTCTATTGTGTAAAAGCAAGTGTACATTGAGTTCGAATTGAAAAATTCAAACGAAAGTAAAAGTTTTGGCCTGATTATTTTATTTCCTCCACATCTAAGGCAAGGGTGTTTACCTGTAAATTATCTTATTGTTGACTAGTGGTCACCCAAATACAGTACAAATAAAATGTGCATTTCGTAATGATAGACAAAAACATGTATTTAAATTAAGGAATGTGTTCAGCAGGGTTTTTACAGCTCTGCTTTGCATTTCAATGTCAACCTTTTTTCCTGATATCTTAAAGTGGGTTTTAGAAACATTTAAATTTTATTATCCTAAATTTGAATAGTAGAGAAAAGTAGAGCAAAGGGATAAACCAAATTGCATAAACTTAGACATTAGGAAAGAATTTCCATATTTCTAACTCATAATCTGTTGCTTCAAATCCTGTACCTGTATTTTCCTCTCTACAGTATGACAAAAATTGAGACTCTATCTTCGCCATTGACTTTTTCCAGGTGTATGATTAAACTCATTCCATCTACTTCCCCACCCCTTCTGTGTTGTTTGCTTTATAACTTTAGTGTGACCCATCAAATATAATACACACATTTTGAATAAATAAAATTGGTAATCAGTTCCTCTTTGTTATCAACAAGCAAGTGGCAATAAAGGGATTAAGAATTAAATTCCAAAGAAGATCACAGAAGCTGACCAAGGGATATGACTCCAGGAGATCCCAAATATTTGTCAATCAATCTCCTTCCGCCGGAAAGAATAAATAAAATAGTAACTTGAGTTCTACTATTTGCCAGGCATCATTTATGTAAACCTTACGACCACCATATAAATAAGTGTTATTATCCTCGTTTTTCAGTTGAGTAAATGGACAAGAGAAATTAGGTAAATGCCTGTAATGATAGAGCTAAGATTCAAACCCAGGTCTCATTCCAAACTATCACTCCTATCGATTGTAATATTGCTTCTAATCAACTCATCCCTCATATATTTATATGTGGTCACTTACACACCAACCCAGTCTTTCTCCTTATATTAGTTTTATGAAATCATAAATTCTAGACATGTTCAACAAGACCGGAAAGCAGAAATTTACAGTCACTGGAGTCAAATATTTTTAATAAATTACATTTTACCATAATATTCTATATTAAGTGTTTATACACATGTGCTTAGGAAGACCCTAGGTTTTTGTCATAAAAGATTATAGCTCAAAATAGTAAATATGGTAAATTATATATGTACATTTTACCTCAATAAAAAATTTTTTTAAAAAAGATTATATCCCAAATTTGTTTTGGTACAAATAAAACTTTACTATTATTCAGAACTTTAACACTGTTAGCAAAAATGTCTAAACAGAGATATGATATTAGGATTTGCATCTAGGTACACACTTACTGTGAGAATGCAGACTTATGCACCAGAAAAGTGTTCAAATATAGCTGAAGGTCATGACTGAAATCCTAAATGTGGCTTTGAGATGTCAAAAATAGGAAAGAGATCAATGGGCCAGGGGAAGAGTGGAAGGTAATAGTAAGAAACAGTGAAGCTCTTCTCTCCAAGCTGCTCAAATGCCAGCTCATACCATTTTATAACAATATTATAACAGCTTACATCTGTTGGACACATACCATATATGCAAGGCAAAATGACAAATACACAGCAAAATTTGCCTTTTTTAATCTTTACAACTCCTTTGTGGGATAAGTAACTCCTGCTTTATCTATATATTATAGATGAAGAACTTGAGGTACAAAAAGTTTAGTAATTTTCCCAAGAAAGTTGCACAGGTAATAATAACAGAGGAAACCGGGATTTGAACTTAAACAGTCTGTTGCCTGAGGCCAAGGATTTAATGACTACACATAGTTCCTCTGCAGAATTTCCTAATATTTTAAGCAGAACTCAACTTAAATATAAAATGAGCGGCCATTTGTGTGGCATCATTTTACATGTACATTAAAAAGTAGTAAGAAGAGGAGGAAGGTAAGAGAAAGCCAATATTTATTTAGTACCTACTATGTGTTAAGCAGTGTGCCAGATGCTTCTTAAAAATGATCTCAATATATGACACATTATAAGAGAAAACCGTCCTGTCAAACATTACTCACCCTGCCAGGCGATGGCCAAGTTTCACCATTGGGTATCAGAAGAGTGGACTTTTACAATACTTTACTTATCCACCATGTTTCAACTTAGTTTGAGTGTGTGCATCAGATTCTTTCCTGAGTGGGCTTTAATAGTGATAAGTAGGTAGCAGTCATGAGTGTACTAAAACCTAGAAAAGTAGAAGGAGGAAGGAAAAAGTTACTCCCATTAGGGAAGAAAAGCTCATCAAAAAAGAGAAGGCAGGTCCTCGTCACTTATAGGCTGGTTGTGCTTATAAATTTATCTAAGCTATTATAGAAGGGTCAGAACAGCTATGGCTCTTCCACAGTGTGCCACAGTGATAACCTAGGATACAAATACATATTGCAATCTTACAAAGACGTTTCAGGACTGGAAAGAGGTGTCCTGCTACACGATTACACCAGATTGTCGTTTACTTTTACTGCTTCCAACATCATGTTTGGTCTGACAACTCTGTTTATAAACATACATGCACACAAACTTCTATTTATATACATACATAACCCTTCTTCCCCACAACCTCCTTGGAGATAGGAATTGTGTCTTCTGTTTTCCTTTGAATTTACCCCTTATTTAGTAATACAGTATATACAATCAAACGACCATTTTCTCTTGGGGTTACTGACTTAATAGTTGAAATGTCATTCTAAAGAGGAAATCTGAAGATGCTCATTATACCATTAATCTTTCAGGAAGCAAGAGCTTGGCACTAAGGCAGATGTACAGAATAAGACAGTATCTCCATCCTTCAAAATTCAGAATCTACTGATGGTCATCAAAGTTCTCTAAACTTGGTAGCACAGTATAATAGAAAGAGCTTGGGCTTTAAAGCAATAAAGAGCTAGTTTTTCAATCCCAGCACCACCATTTACTTAGCTGTGTAATCTTGGATAAGTCACTTCACCTTTCTGTGTCTCAGTTCCCTTTTCTGCAAATGAGGTTAAAGATAACCACCTCCTGGCCAGGCGCGGTGGCTCACGCCTGTAATCCTAGCACTCTGGGAGGCCGAGGCGGGCGGATTGTTTGAGCTCAGGAGTTTGAGACCAGCCTGAGCAAGAGCAAGACCCCGTCTCTACTAAAAATAGAAAGAAATTAATTGGACAGCTAAAAATACATAGAAAAAATTAGCCGGGCATGGTGGCGCATGCCTGTAGTCCCAGCTACCCAGGTGGCTGAGGCAGGAGGATCGCTTGAGCCCAGGAGTTTGAGGTTGCTGTGAGCTAGGCTGATGCCACGGCACTCTAGCCCGGGCAACAGAGTGACACTCTGTCTCAAAAAAAAAAAAAAAATATATATATATATATAACCACCTCCTAAGACCGTTGAGTGGATTAAGTCAGGATCCCTCTACTATGATACTATTGACATTTGGAGGTGGATAATTCTTTGATGTAAGGGGCTGTCTTGTGTATTGTAGGATGTTTAGCAGCAACTCTAGCTTCTACCCAGTGGATGCTGGAAGAACCACATACTGCCCAGGTTGTGACAACCATGACTTGTCTCCAGAGTTTGCCAAATATCTTAGGAGGTGGAGTGCAAAATTACCCCCAGCTGAGAACCACTGGATAAAATTAATTAAATGTGATATATATAACAAGCATAAAAGGCTTCAAACCATATAAATACTTAATAGATGTTAGAAAATATCATTAAATATCACTGGTTATAAAGAATGCTACAGAAAACTGAACTTCCTAAAGGCTGTCAGAATTCTCAGGAACGCTGGAAACTCTCATTCCCTCTGAAATTATTTGTTTATATTCGAACTAGATGAAAGGGGGCAAATCAATTACCCTTGTAAATGTAATATAATTTTGATTTAGAGGTAAAATTCTGTTTTTATATGGTGAGAATGTCCTTAGTCTCTTTGCATTGAAATAACATTTCAAGCCTCTCTTTTTTGGTTGCTCTAATTCTCAGCTCAGCAGCAGTGGTACATTTGTAACAACTGTGTCCAGATGGAATTTGGCACCCTGATGGGTCTTCTGTAACTTAGAGGTAGTTCCTGATAAAGGAAATCTTAAGGATCCACAAGCTGTACAAAATGGGACCTTATTAATGCTACTTATGCACTGAAACAATTATAAACAATATTCAGAATACAACTTTGTCATGAATATAAAAGCTAACAAATCTTTTGGGATTTGCTAAAGCTGCTGTTCATGAAGTGTTTCATTATGTATATTGGTTCTCTTCTCATTTTCCTACTAAAGCTTTTTTAGAAACAAGAGACTTAATAACACCAGGTTAAATTTTTATTGGTAATATCATACTGAAAGCCAGATGCTACCTATAAAATTAAAACAATTGTTTTATAAATTTGGATTCTAAGAGGAAAAGTGGTGATTTTTTTTTTCTCAGATGAGTTCTGTGGTAATTTACATGCTACACAGAAGAATTACATTTAGAAGGGCAATGGAGCAAATGAAACAGTGGGTTATTTACTAATTTATAACTATTTCCCTCCAAACCAATAATCAAAAATAAAAACAGGTAAAGCGAGGCATTTGAAATACAGAATAAGAAGAGAGAATGGAGAGAATATTTTTGTTGTACGTGGGCACTAACAGTAATTCTGAAAGTCTTGGCTATCAAAGCCCAGTACATTGTATTATTCTCATAGTTTGATATCTGATAAAAGTCAATATGCAAGTTCACCTGAAAAGAAAAACCATCCTCCCTCCAATCATTCATGGAAGAGTTTGCCATTCAGAAATTTATGTCACTGAATGATATTGTGGACAGTATTTTCAGATATGATTTTTTCAAAAACATTTATTTATGGTCATTTTTATACCAATCTATGATAAACAAACAAGGACAGGATATGAAGTCATTTACTCAAGGAAGGCTTTTTGGCCTGGGAAATTAGAATCAGAGAGTTCACAGGTTTAGGGTCTCCTTTCTGATTTGTTTTACCTTACCCTGTATAGACAGAGTCTATGACATCTTGTTGTGTTAGGGCATTATGCTGGCCATTTATTGGTCTTCAAGTTCAATGTTATTGGTGAAACTATGGTGATTAATCCATATGGTCAAAAGGATAACCAATTCCTGGTTCAGTGACTGTGGCTTATCAGTCTCCACAGCCTGGATCCCTGTGTCTGACAGAGTGACTGGAATCTCCTCATGTCGAAGGCTATCGAGAGGCAACACTGATGAAATGATGACAAAACACTTTGGAATTCTTATCTACATATGCAAAAATTACATTTAAAGATGTATGAAAACTCCCTAAATCCTTTCTGGAACAAAGCATATCATGCTAATGAAGTAAAATCAAATTGATAAGTTTATATCATATTTTTTATCTAAACAAATTGGACTGTTCACAAAGTTTTACCTAAAAATATAGATTTAATTTTTTTAATAAAGGCAAATTACATTTAGCATAATCCTGTCTTCGTAAGAAAAAAAATTGTATGCTGTATATACTTGTTTGTTGTATAAATTGCATTATATGGCTCAGGAAAAACCCTGTAAGGTTGGTATATTTTATTATCAACATCCCATTTTACAAATGATGAAACTGAGGTACAGAGGTTAAATACTATGCCCAAATTCAAGAAAGAGCACTAGAATTTGAGCAGACTCAGTGGTCTGCTTCCACAGCTGAGCACTTAAACACTGTGCTTTGCGTGTAATTAGACCATGTAGGACTGTTTTGTTTGTTTAACTAAAAGGAGGGGCCTTTTACAATTTGTACTCTTGCTTCTCTGTTTAGGTGAAAACAAGGATTTATCGCAAAGGAGATTTTTCTTGTTTTTTTTTCTTCATTTCTTCTGAGGTCATTGAGTGGACACTTTTCATTAGAGGAATGGAAAGTAGGTAGGTGTCCAAGAGGAGGGGAAAGAAGAACAAGATCTTTTCTATGGCTTGACAAAGACTATTTCTATTTCTTTTGAGGTTCAATGTAGTTAGAATCTATTTGATGCATTGAAACAACCCCAATTGGAGTATTCAACTATAGATACCAAGGATCCCCACGAAGAATACACCACACCATGAGAGAAAGTGTTTAATGCCAATGCCTACCACATGGTGGGAGATGGGTTCTTGCAGCTGAAACTGGGAGCTTGCCTTTACTTAGCCATCCATAAGGGCTGGGTGGGCTTTGGAAGCTACTACAGCAACTTTGGAAGTCCAAGTATAAGGTAGTACTGGCTGAGACTAAGGCTGGGAGAATAAGCTTCATCTTCCTCCACAAACTGCTGTGACCTATGCAGAGATCTGTTCCAACAGGGTGATAATGATAGCAGTGGACTGGGATGTATCTGACTCTGTGGGAGGACCTATTTTCATCAGTGACACAATGCTGTGGTGACAGGGACTCCTGCAACAGAAAATGGGGTGGGGCACATGACAATAGACTGGTCAGAGTCTCCATATTCTCCCTTTCTCTGGTGTTTGGAAACAGAAATCACCCTTTTGAACCAAGAAAACGGGTTCTTGGATAATTGGGGGTGGAGAAAGTTCTTAAGAAAAAGCTTAGGGACTTTTTGATAACTTTAATATTTAAAAGTCCAAAAGAGATGTGATCTTATTTGTACCCCCAAAAAGAAGGTAAAAGGAGACATACAGGTTTCGTACAGATGTGTGCCTAAGCATTGATAAAAGCCTGGAAGGATATAAATCCTTCATAATCATCT
This sequence comes from Propithecus coquereli, assembly GCF_000956105.1. NCBI lineage: Eukaryota > Metazoa > Chordata > Mammalia > Primates > Indriidae > Propithecus > Propithecus coquereli. Next base: position 7,446,555 of record NW_012149729.1, read on the forward strand.
TATACCATAAATTTCCAAACTTTTTAAATATTTTTTTATTTAAGAAATTTAAAAAGAAATGCATCTTGGGAAATAAAGTGACTTTTTGACTCTGTTCCACAAATGTTTTTGAAAAACCTATAGCATTTCAGCTCTGTGCCTGGCAGGGGACACAGCAAACAAAACAGAATTCTGCTACAACTTCACAAGCTTCTTAGACTGAAATTTTACTAAAACTCTGACAAAGCAAAACATGAGATGTCTTAGCCCAAAGAAAATTATGGTTTAGTGACTGTGGCATCAATGTCTCTTTTACTTATTCTGACTCTCTTCAGCCCTGCAAAATCTACGGTAACTCCCTAAGTCTTTGTCAGCTTCCTTTCTTCTGTATCCACCCCAGGCCTGCATTCTTATCCCATTCCTATTTTAAGACTAAAAACAAAATCTTCTCTGGAGCCATTAAATATAGTCACAAAGATGCCCTTTTGGAAGTATAAGAAAAACACTTCTATCAGGTAAATTTGAACCTTTAACCCATAACCAGATCCCTCCACCACTAGTTCATTAGGAGTTAATATTTTATAAATTCTATGAGTTTTATGTATCTTGTGTAAGTGCTACAGTTCCACTGCATTTCATTTTTTACATGTTAAGAGCATTAATTTTTTAAATGTAAAAATGTCAAATAAAACACTATTTTTAGAACTCTATTTTGGCTTTTTTCTCCCCATAAAAAGATACCAGGAGCCTCAAAAATGGAAGTGTTGCAGTCCTGTTTCTCTAAAAGGACTCTGTAAACTCCCCACTCACCTCAGACACCAGGCTAAGGTGTGTGAGGTATAAGAGCAGGTTCTCCAGCCCCTGTCAGTGCAGATTCCTTGCCCAAAGCAAAGCAGGAACTCCACTCCTCATGCCCCTCATGTCAGACGACCTGCATGCCCTCAACACTAATGGGGAATAGAAACCTTGAACCTTTCTGCACCTGCCTCATGCTTGGCACTGTGGGAACCCAGCGACTGACAGCTCCTTGGAGGAAAGCCAAGTCAAGCCATGGTGGAACACCCAGTCCCATGCTGCAGGCTCATTGCCAGCCACAGAGCCAGCCATCAGCCGTTTTTCAAGACCCAGTTTGATCATGATTCTAATTGTCTTTAGGAATTCTTTTTGTTAATTACCTATCAAATAACAAAGCAAATGACTCTTGGAAATTATTTGTCTGGTCTAAAATGGCGTGCGAAAAAACAGCCTATTTGGTTATTACATTCTATCCTGCTTGCTTTCAAGAAAGTGAAGATGAAAAAAAAATTCATGTGAAATAAATTTAAATATCTGAGGAAAAACTATAAACCTCTACTCAATCACCTAAATGTGTTCTTACACAAATCCAAATGAATTTGAGGCTTATAACAATTTGGATAATTCAAGAAAAATGGAATATTTTCTGTAATCTGTTTCTATATTCACTCATAATTTAAATTTAAAATATACTTTCCTTTAGCTGTATAAGTCTACAAACTTTAGATCATCTAATTTTAAAATATATTGTCTATCAGACAGTATGGTATAAGGGTTCAGAATGCTTCCACTGAGTGTGATCTGAAGTTTCCTCATTTGTAAAATGGGGGAAAACAAGAGCTTCTATTGCATAGGATTGTAGTCAGAATTAAATGAGTTGATATAAAAGTAAATAATCTAGCAAATACACAGGATAAGTGTTCAATAAATTGTGTATGTGTTTCAAATTTCATATCCTCAAATTAAAGATTCGCTAAATGCTGAACTGACTCTTCCATGATTTTTTTACGTGAAACAATGAAATGTATATGGTATAATTCTTTATGATTTTTTAAATTCATATGTTCTCAACCAGTTTTATTTTTTGTTTATTTACTTCCTTCGAAAATAAGGGAAAATAAAACTCAACAATAAATCAACAAACAGCCCAATTAAAAAATAACCAAACCATTTGGATAGACACCACACCAAAGAATATATACAGATGGCAAATAAGCATATGAAAAGATACTCATCATCATTTGTCATAGGGGAATTGTAAATTAAAACAATGACATAGCATTACTCACCTCGTAAAATGGCTAAAATCTAAAAAACTGACAATACCAAATTGATGGCTAGGGTTGCTGGTGAGAATGCAAAATGGTACAGCCACTTTGGAATACAGTTTGGCAATTTCCTACAAAGCTAAACATAGTCTTACTATACAATCTAGCAATCATGTTCCTAGGTATTTACTCAACTCATTTGAAAACATATGTCGATGCAATAATCTGCATGCCAATGCTTATAGTAGCTTTATTCATAATTGCCAAAAGCTGGAAGTAAACAAGATATACTTTAATCAGTGAATGGATAAACAAACCATCGCACATTTGTACGATGGAACACTAGTTGGCAATAAAAAGGAATGAACTATCCAGCCACACACACACATACATACACACAAAACATGGATGAATCTTAAATGCATATTATTAGTGAAAGAAGCCAGTGTGAAAAGTCTACATACAGTATGATTTCAATCATATGCATTCTGGAAAAGGTGCAACTCTACAGAGATGGTAAACACATCAGTGCTTCTTTGGAGTTTGGGGTAGGGAGGGGAAAGGTTGAATAGGTAAAGGACAAAGGATATTTTTAGGGCAGTGAAACTATTCTGTATGATACTGTAATGTAGGTACTTGACACCATGCATTTGTCAAAACCCATAAAACTTTACAGCACAAAGAATGAACCTTGATGTATGTGAGTTTTTTAAAAATCATTTATGAGATTTGTAGAGAGGCAGAACCCCAGGATGGACTGCAGAATGCAACAAAAGAATCTAACTGCGTTACTGATATATGAAACAACCTCACCGAAAGGAGTATGGGTGAAATGTTCTGGCTTAAGTAACTCTGGAAATGAGTAGAATCTGTAAAAATAAAGGT
>NW_012149729.1:7453386-7456332 GCF_000956105.1 Propithecus coquereli
CCCTATAATAGAAGAAGAATCACAGAGATACATAACTCAGGTATTTATGCTCCTAAGAAGAGGGATACCTCTAACTAGGCAAATTTAAGCTGTATTATCCAATAGCAAAGAATGATTGAGTATTGATAACAGTTTTAACCCTTATGGTAATGATTTCCAAATATTTTAAAGTGATGAATTTCTTTTATCCCTAAGCTACTTTCAAGAAATTATACTAATTCTCACAAAGCTTTCATCTTTGTTACTAACTCAGGAGAGTCATAGAGGACACAATTCAACTCTTCATACTCCTCAAAGTACAGGGAAATACATACATAGTAAAAATGAGTACTTTTTCTCTTCCCTAATATCTAGTTCTCTGACTTGCTAAGTGCAAAATAACTAAAAGTTAAATTTAGATATTAAATTAGCTATTAATATTAACTTTCAATCTTATTTCTGAATAACATTATGATCAAATAAAAACCAGAAATTAATGTATGATATTTGTATACAGCATCTTTTGTTGTGTATTTAAATTTTACTCACTTCAGTGAATATTTGTCAGGTATCCACATGTTGAGGGTCTCTCACACAGAATTTTGAGGGTGCTCTGGCCCAGGCCTCAGATAATTTATAGTCCTACAGAAAAACTGACAAGACAGAAAGAAGACAGTCAACATACAATGCTAAACTTGTGTTCAATTACCAGATTACACCACTGAAGGGTATTGTGAGTTAAATTTTTTAAAAACCTATGATTATCTTATGAACAGCACAATTATATTGGGGATTGTTGTGGGCATGTATGTGTTTTCATCACATCCACTTGTTCAATGTAACATTTAAAATATATCACACTTTTGTAACCCTGGCATTTCTTCACTGAAGGCTGGGGGGTGGGGTTAGGGGGCAAACTCACAACTAATGGAAGTGGAACACACTGTATGGGGGAAGGACATGCTTATAGCCCTGGTTTGGGTTAGGGAAACACATTACATGTAACCAAAATGTTTGTACCCCAATAATATCCTGAATTAAAAATATATATGTATATACTGAAGGCCTGGAAAAATGCAAATATCCCTAGCCTCTCTGAATGGCTCTGCCAACTACAGGGCACCACGCTGTTCTCTGGGGACAAGACATGACATGGCCCCCTCTCTTCAGGAGTTTATAGCAAACACAAAAAAGTATATATACCCAAATAACTATAATGGATGATATGATAAGATGAGGGCCATTCTAAAGATGTAGATAGCCATGAGACTTAATGACTCCAAAGATCACTTCCAGATAAGAATGAGAATGTCTTCAAGAGGAAATGTCACTGACCATGGATCTTGAAAGACAAGGGGTCACTGATGGACAGAGATGAATAAGAAAGATATGAGTGGAGAGGGACACACTTTAGAAACAGCACTGTTTGTGTGGTTTGTGAAAAGGAGGAGGAAATAAATGTGGAAAATCAGATTGGGGACAGTTTTTCAGAGTCCCAAATGGCAGGGTAAGGAGTTCCACACCTAACATTGACAAAAGGAAGTCAGTACAGGGTTTTTGAGAAAGGAAGTTCACATTATTGTGTAGAATTTAAAAAGATAAAACTAGAATAAATATATGCAGTGGCCTAGTGGAGCAGGAAGAGACCACACAGAAAATCAGTAAAGGTCCTGTCACAGTAACCTTAGGCCTGAAGCTTCATTGCTCTGCCTGATTGGAAAAATTTCCTTTTTGCTTAGTCCTGAAGATCCCTTCCTTGTGTTCTCCCCCAACCTATGTCCTAACCTATGCTATATGCTTGTCTTCAGTGGGGGAAGTTCTATTTTGTTCAGTATTTTGAAACATTCTTTGTTAGCACCAAGGGGATTACGCAATAAAAGGTAAGACTTTTCTTCCTCATCCAGTTTGATTCCCTTAAAAGAACTAGATCTTATCCTATCACACATTCATCACACATAGTCAGGAAATGCAATACAAATTTATAATACCAGGAAGCATTTAGTCTAAGGCAATTAAGTAACAAACATTATTTCTCCCATTACTCAATAAAGTCAAGTGTTAAGAGTCATCCAAGTCAAGAGTTTTTCTTTTTGTTTCTTTTTTAATCAGCTGAATTTAAGATTCAAAAGATTTTTTCCATCAAATAACTGAAGAATAGAATTAGCACTTCTAAGAATGAGATTATTATATTTTCTAGTTTTTATTTTTATTGAAGAATCAATTTTTTCAACATTATATGATCCTCCAGGCTTGTTCAATAAATGGACCAAACTTAAAATAAGTATGACTTTGTAAAAATAGGTATATTTATAAAGCACTTATTATGTACTGGTAGTGTTCTAAGCACTACATATAACTTTGCTTGTCAGTTAAGAAAAAAGATTCTTAAAGATGAGGTTTTCAATAAGCAGGAAAGAAGAAATTCCTAATACTTGGAATATGCAGTATGGATATTTATCCTCACAGTGATAGAACCTATTCAATTTTTCCCTGCTCCTGTGTTTCCAGAACAATGGCATTATTCAAGCTGAAAAGGCAAAAATCCAAATTGCCATTTGACTTTTAATTTAACAAAGGTTACGTGAGAGCTGTCGTGAGTTGCTGAATTACATAGTTTATCATACCATCTAATGTTTTTAAAAGGATGTTTTATTATTGATTAAACAAATTTAAAGATGCAAGAGAAAACATCTTAATGTACCTACTAAAACAGTATTTAAACATTCCTATGGGGTACATTATTACAAAATAGAAACAAAAATCTATTGCATTCCATTTTCCATTTGAGTTTCCTTCAGTAATGCTTAAAAGATACATTACTTGATTAATAAAACTAAAAACCATGCTTAACATCTCTGCATATTGAAGTAAATGACTAAATGACTATATTAAGATATATAGAGATAATATTCACATAAACTTATCCATAATAGAAAATCATAAAACAGTCTAATTACTCAACATTTA
>NW_012149729.1:7459322-7460473 GCF_000956105.1 Propithecus coquereli
GCTATAAATTTGTTATGCCTGGTTTTGAATTTCATGTAAGTTGAATTACAGTATGTACTCTTCAGCGTTTGGCTTCTTTCACTCAATTTGTTTTCTTGGGATTCATCCACGTTATATGTAAAAGTTGTCATTTCATTGCTATGTAGTACTCTATTGTCTGTATAGGTCATTAAATACGAAATGTCTGATTTTAAATCAAAAGTTTAGTTCATTATATCTCAAACAAGAAGCAGTACAATTAATCAAAGAATGAGCCTAAACTATCGACACAGTTTTGCCATCTTCACAGTAGCGTGTTTATGACAGCACCAAAGAAGCCTGGAGAGCAAGTGGCTATGCAATTGCCAAAGGCGTTTTCCACAGCTTGTTGAGAATTGAATATTTTTCCTCACAAGAAGTGGTCCAAAGCCTGGAAGAAGTGTTAGTCAGTTGGTGCAAAGTCTGGTGAATATGGTCGATGACAGACAGTTTCCAAGTCCAGCTTCTGTAGTGTTGTTTTTTGTGACATGTGGTCTTGCAAGAGGATTGGCCTGTCTCTCTTGACCAATCTCAGCTGCTTCATGGCAAGCATCCTCATCATTTCATCCATTTGGTTGCAGTAGACACCTGCTATAATGGATTGACCAGGTTTCATGAAGCTGTAGTGGATAATACCAGCGCTGGACCACCAAATAGACACCATTAGATTTTCTGATGAATATTCAGTTTTGGACTGTGTTTCGGCACTTCATCTTTATCCAACCATTGTGCCAAAAGCTTGTGATTGTCGAAAAGAATCCATTTTTCATCACATGTCACAATATGGGGTAGAAATGGTTTACCAATATGTTGTAACAGCAAAAAAAAGCAAGTTTCAAAATGATTTTTCTTCTGACGCTTGTGCAATTCATGAGGAACCCATCTATCCAGCTTCTTTACCTTGCCCATTTGTTTCAAATGGTCCAATATTATTGGAAAAGTAATGTCAAACCTTGCTGCTAATTCACTCTTAGTTTGAGATGGATTCACTTCCACTACAGCTTTCAGCTCATTATCTGCCTTGGTCTCACCTTGAGCCATATGGCTCATTTTCAAGATTAAAATCACCAGAATGGAACTTCTCAAACCATCAATGTACTGTGCATTCATTAGCCACATCCTTTCCAAACACT
>NW_012149729.1:7461458-7480965 GCF_000956105.1 Propithecus coquereli
ACAATTTATTAATCTTCTTCTTTATAGTTAAGTGCTTTTGTAGCTTGTTGAAAATCCACAAGTATCTTATGGGCAAAATCTGAGCTTCCTTCTCTAAGCATCTTGGCATCTCAAGTCCTGGCCACTAATCATCTTAATCAGGAGAGGAAGAGTGTGGGAGCTATATAACATTGTCTTCAAATATTTGAAATGCTCTCATAGGGATAAAAATATTAGATTTCTTCTGCATAGTTTTGTGAAAGGAATAACATCCTAGGCTGGAAAGTAAAAGGAGGAAGATCTCGCCTCAACACAAAATTTTATGTCTGAATAGTCCAATGATGAAGTAAGATTGTGTGATCTCCATGTTACTGGAAGTGTTGAAGTACAGACTGATGGACAGTTTGCTGGAGATGGAAATTGTAATAGATTTAAAGCCAATCCATTTGGCTTTAAAGATGTGGCTATAGCATGTGATGTGGGACAGTACAGTTGCCGTATATGTCATCAACTTAAAGAAGTTAGGGTTAAACTCCCATACTATCCTTATTTTTCTCTCAATAGAATATATTAATTTGTATAAACTCTTATTTACAACTATCTATATTTTCAGTCTCTGTGACCTCTACTTTTTAAGTAATATGGTAATTCTCTACACCTTAAATTTCCCTTTTTAAAAGTTTCTAAGGAAAAATCTCTAGTTCTAATATTTCAAGATTTTTCAAATAAGATTCTATTTATCCTAAACATAGCCTTCAGGATTTAACTCCAATCCTTTTCCCTTTGCACCTTCATCTATTCAGAAGAAAAATTCTCTATTTGTCAGTTGACAACGTGGCAACATCAGAATCCTTCAATTCTTTGTTTATTCAAAATGCATTCTCTACACATTCTCCTACAGCTTCAGTGTTTCTTGAAGTTCAGTTATCAAAACCACAGGAATATTTAAACAGAAGACATACTCCTAAAGTGGCAATATACTGTACTGTTTATGCAATTGGACTGTAGATAAAGATAGATCTTGTTCAAATTGCATCTCTACCACTTTCTAGAGCATATTACTTAAACTTTCCAGGCCCCAGTGTTTTCATATATAAATTGGAGATAATATTATCTATTCTATTAATTGTTGTTAGGATTAAATGAGATATTACCCATAAAATTGTGTATGACTGGTAGCATACACTTTCTTTTTTTTTTTGAAGAAAATGTATGTATAATGGAATATTATTCAGCCATAAAAAGGAATGAAGTTCTGATACATGCTATAACATGTATGAACCTTGAAGACATTATACTAAATGAAATAAGTCAGACACGAAAGGACAAATATTGTATGACTCCATTTATAGGAAGTCCCTAGAACAGGCAAATTCATAGCAACAGAAAATAGAGTAGAGGTTACCAGAGGATAGTGGGTAGAAGGGAGCAGGCAGTTATTGTTTACTGGATATAGAGTTTTTGTTTGGGATGAAAAAAATTTCTGGAAATGGATGGTGATTTCTGGTGATGGTTGCACAATATTATGAATATACTTAGTGCCACTGAAATGTACTTAATGCCATTAAAATGGTTGAAATAGTACATTTTATATCTATTTAACACAATGAAAAATAAATTTAAAAATTTTAAATGTGAGCCATCATTTTGAACTTCCTGAAATCTGTAGGGAAGGTTTATAGTGACACTCATAAGATTACATCCCTACGATTATAATTTGGATTCTTTCTAGCCGTATATCTTATGCTATACTTAGCTATACCCAAGTTCAACTCTCTTTTGTCTGTCCTCTCTCCCAGCATCCCAAACTTAAAACCTCTCTGTTAATTTTTTTCACATCCAAAAATCATTTGTTTAATATGATTGTAAACTCAGAGATTTAATATAAGTGCCTGATCTATAAAAATTTTAGGTTAACATCAGCACTTCTTACTGAGGGAACTAACCATCAAACTTTTCTTTTTAAATAAGTAACTGTCCCAACTCTTTGTTACTAGTTTTTAAGTCCCTTCCTAAATAAAACAAACTTTTCTTCTAATCCTATAATGTATCTTTTTAAGATATAGTCTCTGGGGTGTGTGTGTGTGTGTGTGTGTGTGTATGTGAATGTGTGTGGGGATGGTGGGGCACAGCAGGGAGAAGTGAGACTTAGCAAAGTTATTTTTTTTCCTAATGTTAATAAGTTACATTTACTTGTTCCTCTTTTTTTTCTGATAGCTATTTATCATTTCATTGAACTAAACCTGATTGGTTGGCATGATTTCACATTACGTAAATCACGCTGTTCGTCCCCAAATAGATCATTTAACAGTTCAACAATTATACCATTCATTCCTCATTCTATCCGCTTCCCTGACCCTGAAGTAAAAATGAGCAATCTTTAATCATCAAGGACCTCCCCTGGGGTGTTTGTGTGGATCAATTACACAGAAGTCATTTGTAATGATAAGATGTACATTTTAGTCAACCAATGGTAGTATATTAATGTGTGCTTGGAAAAACAAAGTCCTTTGTGAACACTTAGGCAAATCATTTTGTTTCTTAATCTTCTTTAGTATTTTCAGTACATAGCCAGACATTTTGTAGTATATTCTTACTACTACAGTGTGTGTATAAAATACATATATATATATATATATATATATACACACACATACATACTTTTTAAATCCTGGATGTACATGCAATTTTCTTCACAAAACTGCATATTACTTTCAGCACTTAAAGAGCACCTAAAAAACTAGAGGCAAAACCCCTAATGCTCTGGAATAGGGAAAATATATGCTTTTCTGTGAAATCTAATTTTCTGTTACCAGACAGTATTCAAATTTTATTTCTAGTGATATAATTACTGCCAGAAAAAAAAATGAGAAATATTAAACCTAATTCTACCCAGAGGAATATATTCTTAAATTTTCACTGGATATCCTTGAGCTAGCAGTTCACAAGACGGATTACAAAAATTTATCTGTGTTCAGCTTTCAAATATTCCTAGTAAAAAGAACATAGTGTAAGAGCAACTGAACTGGATCACAAGATGCATTCATCATGGGTAGTCACTCTATTGTGCTATCCATTTACAGGAGCAATTGAGGAATCTTACACTAAGGAGAAAGAGAGAACTAAGTAAACCCTCTCGGTCCAATAAAAAAAGAGGGCAGCATACTGTCATGGTTAAAAAACGGGATCAGGGTTCTGTCTTAGGTGAGGTTGCCTAGGAAAGCCTGAGATGAGTGTTCTTGTCCAAGTGATTTATTGGGCTCTGCTCTCACAAGAACACATGTGAATGAAGTAGGATAGATCAGGAGAAGCAGGAATGTGGCTCAGTTAGAGACTAATTTCAGTTTGATCCCACAGGAAAGATCTGGAGCACAAATTATACCACAGAATTAGCCCTGCCTTGAGGCAAGTGGTCAGCCCTTTGTAACCCCCTATCATTGAGTCATTGGTTAAGATCTACTGGCAGGGATAGGAGGTACCATAGCCTCTGAGGAGGAGTAATTCTCTGAGCTATAAGCCCACAGTCATATGGGCTGAAGGGAGGAATCTCCAACAGGGTAGAGTGAATCTAGTTACACATCTACATCTACTACAGGGCTCAATTGTTCTGGTTTTGAATCCCACCACACAGCTATGAGCTATGTGACACTTGGCAAATATTGAAGCTCTCTTCCCTTGGGTTCCTTTTCTATAAAATTGGGAAAAATAACCCTCATCTCTCAAGGTTGTTTTAAGAATTTTTTAAAATGCATATACAGCACTTGGGCTGGTGCTGATAAAAGTGCCTAGTAAATAGATGCTTTAAAAAATACTAAGTGAATAGAAGACAGGAATGATTTAAAGAATTGACATTGTTTCTTTCAATAAGACGTTGTGCTTGGCAAAGCCCCACAAGTAAGGACATATTTTTTGGGTTCCCTTCTAGGAAGACATTATTCCATAAAGACATTCTCACCCATTTTTACAAATGTCTGTACAATCGGCAAGTCTCCAGCAACTCAGTGGTGGTACTCAGTGAAAAAGCCCAAGAGGTGGGGTGAGTACCATGATTCTCACAAGAGCAGCAGTCTTGCCCAGAAGCTATGGAAAAACCAGTAGAAGTCATACCACTTAGCAGAAGGGAATCAGTATAGGAAGAAAGAGAAATTGGTTGAACCCGTGTAGTAGCTGACCAAACTTAAGGACAGGTGATACTTTGTGGTGGTGTTTGGGAAGAAGATGATGGGTTAATGAACAAGATTCACATCCTATAATAATAAAGAAGGTGGCAGTAAGAATGAGATAAACAATAGCAATAGGTTCCTAAGGACTGCTGCTTTGTCATTTTTATTGATGTTATGTATGCTAGACTAGCTTAAACGTATAGGTATAGGCTCAGGGTGACATTTGTGATAGGCATCAACTTCAGTTGGCTTGCCTGGAGCACTATTCTAAGGTTTTAAAATATATCAGGGAATAAAACACAAATGCCTGCTATAGAAACTTATACTTTAGTAGGGAATAAACAAAATAAGCAAATAATATACTATAGCATGTTAGAAGGTGGTAACTGCTATAAAATAAAAAAAATATAGAATAGGGTAAGGCATGTCAGGGGGTGAAGGAACCGATTGAAGCATTAAATAGGGAGGGCATGATGGGCCTTATTGAGTGGGTAAGATTTGAGCAGAGATAGGAAGGGGTGAAAGAATTAGTCTGTTGAATATCATGGGAGAGCATTTCAGACAGATGCTATAGCGGCGGCAAAGGACTTAAGAGAGGAGAGGATCTAGCCTGTTTAAGGAAAAGCAAGAAGAATGAGGAAAGTGGAGCGTGGTATGAAATGATGTCACAAGGGTAACAGAAGTAGAAGGAATGCATGAGATAGGGGGATTAAAAGTGGAGGGACACTTTGCATGGTGCTGCTGATCCTTTTCTTTGTGGCCTGGCTCCTGCTCCCCACACCTGCCAGATTAGAAGCAGCCACTGTTCACTTGTATCATCTTTGCCTGCAGTTACTTATTGTTGTGCTTTGCCTACTGGGTCACCCTCTCCCCCATCCTTTGGTGCTACTCAAGTGTGTGACATTCTTAGGATTTTCCTACAACTAGGATATTTTTCTTCTCAGCCTTTCCACCACCACTCTCCCTACCACTACTACTACTACTACCACCACCACCACCACCACCGCCGCCACCCTCCCCTGGTCCAAGAGCCTTCCTTTATTGTATGTATCCCCATGCTGCTGAGTGGAGCCTGCAGTCTAACTCTTTAGGACATTCTCATTAAAACAAGTACATTTGACAGGGCTTTTATGTTTCTTAAAGGTATCTTCAACCAGCAAATAAGAATTCGCCTTTGCTTTCTAAAAATTGGAGAATTTGATGGAATGACTATATCTGACTGGTCATATTTAAAGCATAGTAAATATATTTACAACATAATATCCCTTATTTGTCTTTCTCAAAGCAATTGGTGTTAGGCAATATTTATTAGACAGCTATGGAACAAAAGAGACTCAGTTTCAAATCCAAGCTCAAACTTAGTTATTCTGAGCATGGTAATTAAAATTCCTGAACCTCAGCTTTCTCAACTGCAAAATAAAGCTGACACATAGTTCTCAGGGTGATTTTCAGTCTTAAATAAAATAGCATGAAAAAGGCCTCATATTTTGTAGGTGCTTAATGATAATTCTATTTCCACCTTAAATGTTTTCCGAATTGTGTTGCTGCTTTCAGTTTACCTTGCTCAGCACACACCTATGAAGCTTTAGAAAATCTATTCTTTAGCTCATTGCAATTTAATAACTCACATAGGCCTGGTCAATCTGCCTACTGTAAGAACATAAGAAAAGTGTTAGCCATAAAGCCAGGTCACAGCAAGGAGACTGCTGCTCCTCTCTCCCAAAATATAATAAATACCATTCAAATAGTCCCTTTTTGAAAATTTGTTTGTTCTCCAAATAACAAATCATGAGAGACATGTTTCTAAAATTTTTCTTGGAGGTCAAAAACATCCCATCAAGACCACTGGTCTATTTTAATGTGACAATTCCAAATATGGCCTTAAGCCAAATACATGGAGGTTATAATTAGCTTAAATTGCTATATATATATATATACAAATAAACTTTCCTAAATAAACATGATATGTATAAGAGATTATTTTCTTCAGGTTCATGTAAACTGTTTTATGAGCATTCCATGGCAGCAATAACTGCATAAGTCCATTTTCTAGGGTTGACATCTATAACTTTACAACACTGAAAAATGAAAACTATTTTAAGACGGTAGTTTACAAACAAGAAAAATCTACTAAAGGGAAATAATTATCTAAATTTTGTTTATTTACAAAACATTGTAGTAATGAAAAAACTATGTTGCTTATTATAAAACAAAAAATTAATATAAAAACTATTTAATTTTATTGTAAGAAACAAATAATTCCAATAGTAAAACTACTTGACATGAATGATATCAGTGAGTTTTTTATTTCTTTCAAGCAATAACAACAAATGCAAAATTTATTTCTTGCATAGAATTTATAATTACTCAGGGTAATACATTTTACAAAATAGAACTTAGTAAACATGTATTGAAATTTCAAGTAGCCAAGGAAATTAGCTTTCATAAAATATAGTATCTCAGAGACCATTGTTAAGAAATTATAAACATTAAAATGCTCAATTTTAAAGTTTTAAACCTTTGCCTAGGTGAGAAAATTTGCAATGTAACATTGGTTTCAATTCTTCTGCAAATTTAATTAAAATTTATTGTAAGTAAAGACATTTGCACTGTCAGATATCTAATGAAGTAAGAATGGCCTGGCTCTATGTAAATCTGGGTTTAAGTCCCAGATCTCTATGATACAATCTGGATCTAGTATTCACAATTATCAAATGCAAATGATCACATCTACGTCTCTATTTCTCATAAGATTTATGGAGAAATCACAAGCATGAAAATACTTAGAATTATTTGAAAGAGTACCTTTACAAATTTAACTATGTTGTTTATTATTATTGGTTAACTTGGAAGGCATAAGATCAATAGCACACATTCATTTGATTTTATCATTAGGTAATACATTGCCGATTATAATAAACAATGTATCATTCACGAGAATGTTAGGAAGTTGTATGGAAGATCATTTACACAAGAAGGTGCAATGTTAAATCGTCTATGGTTTATTTCCATGCTGTAGTAGAGTGACTGAGAGTAGATTCTGGAGAATGATCACCTGAGTTAACTTCTGGTTCTACATTATTTAGTTGTGTAATCTTGGCCAAATTTCTTAACTTATCTGTGTCTTTGTTCTTCACTTACAAAATGGTGATAAATAAAAGTACCAATTTGATAGTGTTTTCATTCGTATTATATAGATTTGTGGCAGTTACTGTTGGCTGCCTAATCCAAGACCCATTCCCGACCTTCTTTTCCCTTTTCCTGTTCCACTATAAAGGCTGAAAAAGTTTTATACTCGATTTCCCAATCCCCCCCTCCCCTTGCCACTAGAGGTGCTAGGTAACAGTGCCAGTAAAAGAGATATAAGCAGAAATATGTTGGTGTTTCTAGGAAAGCTTTGGCTTCCCTGACATAAAGAGACAAATGTACCTGGGACCATCTTTTCCTTCTTTTTTCTTGCCTCCAAAAGAAATGAGCTGCTGGAGCTGGGAGAGACATCTTGCAACTAGAAGACAAGGCCAAGAGAATAGGGTAGATGCTGCCAGAAACCATTGTGCCATTGAACCAATACCACCTGCCAGACTTAACAAGAAAAAAACAAATCATATGTTTTTAAGTTACTGATATTGAATATTGTCACTTGCAGCTAAAAGCATTCCTAACTGATACAGAGTTAACATATATAATATGTATAATATATATTAATATATATAACATATAAATGCTTATAATAGATTTTAGCTATAAGTATTATTTTCCAATTAATGACATATTGTATGTCATCAATTTGATATTCGAATTGCATTTGAATCTGTGACATTTGTCTAATTTATGTATCTTGTCTTATAATTTCAACATAGAATTTTAATATTCAAAATTCATTGTATTTTAAATACATGATAAATTTGATCATTTCTTATAGCAATTAATCTACCTAAAAGCCCAATATTTGCTATCTACTTTAATTCAAGAGCCCATTATATCTGTTGAGTTCTTCTTGGTACTCATCAGTATATTACAAATTTTAAAGTATTTCATAGTCAAGAAAGTTTTGGAGATTATGCTCTGAAATTTCATGAGTTACCTTCTGATCCATTTTTAAAACATAATTTTTGCAATTTTTTTTTACACAAAAATGTCCACGTATATATGAGCTATTACTGTTTCCCAGCAGTCTACAACTACAATGTTTTGTTGCAGTAAAGATTAGCATACTTAAGGCACTCTCTTCTACCATGACTATTTTCAGTACAGTAGGGTATACATTAAAAGTCTAGGAAGAAAAAAATAAATAAAATAAAATTACATGGGCAATAAATAAAAATCTAGGGAGTCTGTCTTGACAAGTGAAGCAAATAACTAAGTTTCCTACTTAATTCAAACAAGAAATACATATAAAATCAATCAATCAAGAAAATTATTTCAGAAAAATAATTATGTTCCCACTGGACGTAGATAACTGCCCTAAACCCAGCCCTCAACATCTTTCTGCTACAACCTTTTCCAACTCTGACTATATATTATTTAATAAAATCACCAGAAAAGCCTTTAGAAATATCAACTCCTGGACCCTACTCCAGGATATTTTGATATTCAGTAATTGGCTTAGACTGGGGCTGGCTAGAATCATCTCCAGAAGATCCTGTTATATAAGCAAGCAAGGTTGAAAGCTAGACTATTATAATAGACGCTCAATTGGTGTTCCTGATTTTACACTTGCTCCTGTACATACAGTCCTTTCTCCTTGCAGCCAGAGTGACCTTTTAAAATGGTAAATCAGATCCTTGAAATTTCTCATCACACTAAGAATAAAATCTCCAAGAGGCTTTCCCTGAAATTCCTATTTTGAATTCCCATTTGCCTCCATTACTCTCTATCCTTGTTACCTGGTTAATTTTCCTTTATAGAATTTATCATTACCTAATATTTAATTATATATTTATTCATTTGTTTCTTTTGCTAAACTACAAACATTTTGAGATCAAGGATCTTGCCTGTCTTCTTCACAACTTCATCCCAGATGCCTAGAAAATATAGTAGCAGTGCAGTATTTGTGGAATCAATTAATGCTACAAATAAAAAGTAGTTGCTTATCTTTCACCTTGCCTATCTTGTGCACATGAATTCTAATAATCAAAAAAAATCTTTTTACCATTTTTATGCCTATAAAATTATCTCCAAAAGAGATAGTTAACCCAACTAAATCTCAGACAGGATCAAGAATTCAGGATCTCAACAGATTTTTTTCAAATTGTTGAAAGTAATATCACACATATTACTATAGAAAATAAGCAAGAATTATAAAAATGTGGAAAACATTAACTTTAAAACAAGTGTCCCCAAAATGTAGCATCACCATTTGTAATGGTAAAATAAACTGTATTACCTAATCATCAGTCATGTCTGAGTCAAAGCTTGAAAGTTAAAAAAAACAAACCAGGCAATAGGAAGAGCCTAAATTTGAGTAATATTTATTTCTGTGAAATAGCTCTCTTTGTTTTAGCAGTCTCCTGTCATCAGTGAACCAAACAGAACACTGTAGTCATTAACCCAGTGGGTAGGTGGCTTTCTGACCCACTCCAGGAAGTCACCCTGGGGGAATTCCTAAATCTTTTCAGACAAAACCAAATTACTGATTTCTTACCTCACCAGGAATAAAGCTTGTGATTTACTTATAAGTGAATCATAGCTCTGAGTCTGGTTTACTACTCCAAAAGATGAAATTTCCTTTGGAAAGGAGTGCTTCCTTCTACAGGGTGGGAATAAAACAAACAGTAGAAACAAATAATACCGCTAGGGAGAGAGGGTGATTGTGGGCATTACACTTTCCAAGTTAAACCTCAGAACCGCTACGGAGTCAGACAGCCTGGTGTGAAGTTGGACTGTCTCACTTGTCTGATCTTGGGCAGTTTACACAACCTTTCTGTACTTCAGTTTCCTCATCTGTAAAATGGAGATAATATTAATAATAGCGCTTATCTTAAATAGCTGTAGTGAGAATTATTAATGGATGTAAAGTGTTTGATAAGTGTCAAGGCACATGGAAGTGCCATATAAGTGTTAGACAGTATTGACTAAAAGCATGGACTGCAGAGCCAACTGTTCCTTGCCCTTCCAGGTAGGTGACCTTGGGCAGGTAACTTTACTTCTCTATGCCTCCATTTTCCCCTTCTGTAAAACTAGATAGCATTTACCTCAACAGGACTGTGTAAATACTAAGTGACTTAATATAGGTAAAGCTCTTAGACTAGTGACTGGCATATAGGAAGCACTATAAAATGAATTTATTATCATTATTATTGCATGATTATTATTATCTTGGATTACAATTCAGTGCAAGGTTTTAGAAGCATTGATTTCTTTCAAATATCCTGCTTCTTTGATCACTATTTCCTAAGTCCCTTAATTGATCCCTTTCCTTTGGTGGCTTCCAAAGCCTATTTAGTCAATTCCTAAGGATTCATATTCCTGACCCTCTGATCTCATCTTATCCCTTCTCCTTTGGTAATATCACTTTAATATGTCCATTATTATCTCTTAGGAAGATAACTTCTAAAGCTGAACTAATAGCTCGGGTCTGTCTACGAAACACCAGACCTTATCTGGACACAGATGTTCCTTAGGCTTTTCAGACTGTACAGAACAAAACTTATGTATCCCCAAAACCTTTTCCTCCTTGTTCTTGTCTTACCAGGTTTGACTCCTCTCTCCCCCTCATCCTTCATATCTAATCATCAAATTCTATTGAGTCTAATTCACAATAAATTTTGAATTTTTCCTGCCACTTCTCTAGTCCACAATTACAGTAACCTTCTAATGTGTCATGCCACTTCCTGAAATCACCCTCTGAAATCAGTATCACACATTACTCAGCATAAAGAGGAAAGAAATCCAGATACATGCTACAACGTACATCTTGAAAACATTATGCTAAGTGATATACTTACTTATACTTACTCATACACTTACTTACACTTGAACGGTGTCCTCAGAAGTTCATGTTCACCCAGAACTTGTGACTGTGACTTTATTTGGAAATAGGGTCTTTGCAGATGTAATCAATTTAAGACGAGGTTATACTGGATTAGAGTGGGCCCTAAGCCCCCCATGAGTCGCATCCTTACAAGAAGAGGAAAATTTGGATAAAAAGAGAATCAGAGACACAGACACACAGGGGAGAATGCCAGGTAAGGACAGAGGCAGAGATTAAAGGGATGCATCTATAAGCCAAAGACTGCCAGCAACCACCAGAAGCCAGGAAGAGACAGAAAGGATCTTCCCCTAGGATCTCCCCATAGGAAGCATGGCCTTGTTGACACCTTGATTTTAGACTTCTGGTCTCCAGAACTTTGAGACAAAAAACTTCTGTTATCATAAGCCACCTAGTTGTGGTAATTAGTTTCAGTGAAACTAGTATGGATGGTATGGATATACCAATTTTGTTTATCCATTCATTAGTTAATGGACATTTGGATTGTTTCCACTTTTAGCTATTATGAATAATACTACTTTGAATATTCATGTGCATTTATGATCTATTTTGAATTAATTTTAAAAATGGCATGAGGGTTAGGTTGAGGTTCATTCTTTTAATCTAAGGATGTTCAATTGTTCCACCACTATTTGTTAAAAAGACTATCCTTCCTCCATTGAATTGATCTTGTACCTTTGTCAAAAATCAGCTGGGGCTGGGTGCGGTGGCTTATGCCTGTAATCCTAGCACTCTCAGAGGCCAAGGCAGGATGGCTTGAGGCCAGGAGTTCAAGATCAGCCTGAGAAAGATTGAGACCCCGTCTCTACCAAAAATAGAAAAATTAGCCAAGCATGGAGGCATGCAACTGTAGTCCCAGCTCTTCGGGAGACTGAGGCAGGAGGATCACTTGAGTCCAGGAGTTTGAGGTTGCAGTGAGCTATAATGACGCCACTGCACAGCCTGGGCAACAGAGTGAGACCCTGTCTCAAAAAAAAAATCAGTTGGCCATATTGTACTTCTATGATGCTACTTCTAGGTTCTCCATTGTTTTCTGTTGATCTATACCACAAAGTCCTGAAATCAAGGCTACACATAAGTCTTTATATCAAGGAGAGAAATTCCTCCAACTTTATTCCTCTTTCTCAGAATTGTTGTAGCTGTTCTAGTTTCTTTGCTTTTCTATATAAATTTTAGAGTAATTTTATCTACATTTACAAAAAATTTTGCTCAGTAAATCCTAAGGTTTTATAAAGCACTTGTATGTGGATAACTTCCAGAGTTACATCTTCAAGACCAGGCTCTTCTGAGCTCCATACTTGAACATCTAACTACCTACTTGACAGCTATACTTCGCTGTTGGTTTTGAATGTGTTAATTCTGAGATGCTCGTGAAATCTTCAAGTTTATCCTTTGGTTTTCCCCATCTCAGTAAACAGAACCACTACTTAGTTGTTCAAATCAAAAACCTCTGCGAAAGAGCTAGAATGTCTTTATAAATACACACACCCATTAGAACATATCTTACATTAGCTTGAAAACATTTCACTGTTCAATTGCTCTTCCAGTAAAATCCAAACTCCTTACCTAAGGTCCACAAGGCCCTCTCATCACACATCCCTATCTTCTTGAAGCTCCAACCTCAGACCTCCTTTCTGGTCCAAGCAGGGCAAGGAACTACACAAGTGAGGTGTCCCAGGTGCAAAATTTAAGGAGGCACTCACTGCGTTGGCAGGACACTGAGAGTGAGTACCTTCTTAACCTTTGCTCCCTAGGGGCCTCACTTGTCCCACCCTGGTCTAGGTCCTGGATCCCAGGTTTTTTACTGCCTTAGGGCCTTGGTACTATCCATTTCTTCTGTCCGGAAAGCTCTATTCTCTCACTCTTTTATGGTTTGTCATTCAGGATTCTGCCCACGTCTAACTGCCCTATCTAAAATAGAAACAACTAGGATTTATTTACCTCTTATGTTGAGATACGCCCTATTCCAAGCCCATTACTTCATTTAATCCTCATAACAACTCTACTTGGTGGGCACTAAAATTATTTCCATTTTATCGATAGAGGTAACTGGTGCAGAGGAAAAAGCTAAGCAAATTGCCCAAGGGCTCACAGCTGCAGTTAGCAAGTGATTCCTCCAGGAAACAACTTAACTGGTTTGATTCCAGAAAGTGAACACACTTATTCATTTCTTTTGAGGCACTTACAATCTGCAGTAGTCTTGTTTGTTTCCTTGCATGTTGTCTACCTCTCCTCGTTGAATGTGAGCTCCATGAGGCAGCTTGGCTGGTATTTGATGTTGTCTCAAACCTAGCTGTGCCTGGCTATACTCAATAATCCATAACATTTATTGAATGAATACCTTTAGAAAGACAGTTGTGGCCCTAAAGTAACTAAACTGCTTAAAAATACTTACCTTTGAGAGTCTCTGAAGTAAATAATTTCAAAATCTTATATCAAAGAATCTTTAAGAAAAAAATTTACTACGAAAGCTTTCAAAGAATGGTGCATGGCTACTTTCCTTTTCAATCATCTTGAGGTACACAAATGTGCCCCATTCCTTGATGGATCTACCATTCTATGGTAGCAAAAACAATCACCGTGTTACCAGCATTCCATCCAGAAGTTAGATGCCGAAAACTGACTTTGAGCTTGGGCCGCTTTCACCTGGAGTTGTTTGTATTATCTACTTGCTCTCTGGACGTTTAAATCATTTTTTCTTCCCAGCTCTTTGAATCCACTGTTCCCACACGCCCCTCCTTTCCTGACTTTTTCCTCTAGGGCATCTACGCTTCATAGCCGGGAGTTTCTAAATCTAAGCTGACATTGGAGATCCCACGAAATTTAAAGGAAGAATTCTTTTGCGGACGGTATTTCTCCTTGCCCCTTTGTTGGCTCTCATTTGTGTGATGGCTTCTGGAATGTTTGGGCGATGCTCCTTAGGGATGTGTTTTGGCCAGTAGCAGTCCATCTCGCAGGGGACACATGTTTGACAGTGGGTTTGGCAGGGGGCAGAAGAAGGGGATAGCGGGGGAAGGCTAGTCTTATTTGGCATTAAACCCCATTCTGCTCCCGCCACAAGTAAGGCATTCCCTGCAGAGTAAGAACCTCATTAAGCAAATACTCTAAAAAAGAATGAAGGTGCGTCCCTGAAAGGAATTGGGAGGTACCAGCCAGGAGCCTGGCACTAGAACTTTGTCATCCGGCAGGCCCCCTCAGACACGTCAGATTTCCATCTCGGGTGGCAGAAGTTTGGAGGGAGCCAGTGAGGTCAAGAGTCCTGCACCTACGCGCCTGCGTCAGAGGTTCCCAAGGCCCAGGCCCTCGCGCGTCGCTCCTTCCGGTGCAACCATTCCCGCGCAGCCTTGCGCGCTCCCCGAGTGCGCAGGCGCCGGGAGAGCCGGCCGGCGCGCGGCGCGAGTAGGGACCTTCCTGGCAAGTATGGCGTCGGGCACGCCACGCGGCCTGGCAGTGGCCGGCGGAGGCGAGAGTAGCGACAGCGAGGATGACGGCTGGGAGATCGGGTATCTCGACCGGGTATCTCAGGTAGCGGAGGATGCCTTGTCTTGACCGCGCCTCCCATCAGCCTCCCCTGGCCCTCGAAGGCAAAGCCTAGCCTTGCGAACCCTCTTACTTCCTCGCGTGTTTCCCCTTTTCCCAGTGGAAATATGGGCGTTTGGACTTAAATCCATGGAATTTTCCTCTTGTTCCCCTATTGTGGTTTCCATCAGATGTGCTTATTTAGATCATCGTAGCTCTGCACTTGGGTTTGGACCCGTCGTTATCCATTTCCTTTTAAAGATAATTTTAGACGTGAATTCTTTACAAACTTTGTATATTGGTCGAAACAAAAAAAAAAAAAAAAAAATCCTATATACCTAAACAAACATGATTGTTTCCTGATGCAGTGGAAATGAAAATATGCATAGCAAGATTAAAAAAAAAAAAAACTTTGTTTTTTTAGAAATTAAAAAGGCCGTTACCTGTTGAAGAAAAGAATGAAACATTTAAGAAAGCATTGACCACAGGAGATATTTCATTGGTCCAGGAGCTCCTAGATTCTGGTGAGAGATGAACGAACGCAGTTGCCCTTATTTTAGTTGCTTTTTTAATGGAAATACGATGAATATTAATGTATCAGTTGTCCTACGTATATATCTTAGTTGACTTAGTTGTCTGCCTTATTTTCTTCTTTTATCCTTATGTTTGGAAGGCTACCCTAATTATCTTCCATTAGTTCTTACAACCTATTCAGGAGGCCTACTCTGACTAATCCTACCCCACTCTGATCAATTTTATTTTACATTACTTGGCTATAATATATATCTGGAGAATTGTTTCTAGTCATGTACATTTTATTTCTTTTCCCTCAAAATTCACATGTTGAGAGTCATGTACATTTTAGAT
Source organism: Propithecus coquereli (assembly GCF_000956105.1). Lineage (NCBI taxonomy): Eukaryota > Metazoa > Chordata > Mammalia > Primates > Indriidae > Propithecus > Propithecus coquereli. The sequence goes on from NW_012149729.1 coordinate 7,476,978, forward strand.
ATGTTCTTTCCCTCTGCTTTTTTGTTTTGTTTTGGTGGAATGAAGCCTGAGCTAGGAATCAGAATAAATATCTGGATGTTTGTTCCAGCTTTACTGCATACTCAGTGTGGTTCCTTGGGATAGTCACTTAAACTTCCAGAACATCAATTTCTTTATGTACAGCATCATAATTCTGCTCTGGGCCCCTGATATTTTTTCTGTGGATTAGATATTTTTTAATTACTTTCACATACAAATATAAATTGTTGATTATAACAATTATCCAAAGGAGGAACAGGAATTTACCATCTAGTTGTAGATAACAAAACATTCACATACAAAGTAGTTAGATGAGATTGTATATGGCAAAATGTTTTTCTTCTATGTTAGAGACAATGCATGGCTAAGTGGAAAATAAACCATTTTGGAAACAAAACAGATCTGGGTTTGATTCTAACTGTGCCACTTGATGGCTCTGTAATCTTGACTAGGTTACCAAACATTTCTAAGCTTCAGTTTCTCCCTTTTTAAGACAAAGATGCATTATATCAAAGGATCATTGGGGAGGGAGGATTACAATACATAAATAAAGGACTTAGAACACATAGGCATTATGTGAATGTTAGCTGTTACTCTTGTAACAAATGAGAAGGATCTGTATGATTTTATGGACAGTGAAACTTGAGTTTGTAGTTGAGGAATGATAATGAATAAAATTTCTATTATATAAGTGGAAAGAAGCCTGAATACCTAATATGAATGTATGTCTAGTGTACATATTATTAGATAGGGTGGAATAGGTGGAAATTTGTTTTAGAAAAGAGAATTTGCCTTGGGAGTAGCAGGACTAGGTACAGTGAAGGTGATGAACGTTCTTGAAGGATTAGGACTTGATATGATTGGTGGTAAATATGGATTTTTCAGTCTCTTGGACAGAGCCTACTGCTAAGTAGGTAGTCAACCATTTGAAATTTGCTTTTAATTACAAAAATTTTTAAAGTTCATTTTTAAAAAACAACAGTATAGGTTTAAGTAGAAAGATACCGTTGTCCCCACTCTCACCCCTGTTACTGCTGTCTTACTTTCACAGATAACTCCTGTTTTAGGGTATTTCTTTCCAGATGTCATTATTTAACTCTTTTTTAAAGTATTTTTAATTTTTTACCTTTCAAAGTCATTCTTGCTTTTGAAACATATTTCTGCACCAATTGAAAACTTTAAGTGAAAATGAAAGTACCCTTTTAGTTAACCACTTTTAACAGCTTGAAGATATCTCCAGTTTTTGTTATTCTGCTATGTACTAACATTTTCAGTTCTCTTTAAATTATTAAATATTTCAGACATTCAGAGAGGTATGGAAACTTCTTTTTCCCCCCTGGAGGTTATCACTTTTCTGTAGATACTGTTTATCATTCCTATGAATATTTTTATACTTTTGCTATATAGGTATTTGTCCCTAAACAATATAGTGTTATTTTGAATGCCTTCACTGTCATTTCTTTGGAAACTTAACTTTTTTTTGCACTATGCCTGGAATATAATAGATGCTTAATAATTTAAGTATTAGAGGTGATGATTAGTAAGAATTTTTATGCTAAAATGCCACATTTGCTTCTCTTTTTCTTCACATTATTTCCATGCTAACTTTGCTGTCACAGTTTTAGCAATACTGTCAATAAAAGAATAATGAGCTGTGTGTGTTGGCTCATGCCTGTAATCCCAGCACTTTGGGAGGCTGATGCAGGAGGATCGCTTGATACTAGGAGTTCGAGAGTAACCTGAGCAACAGAGTGAAACCCCATCTCTACAAAAAATTACTTGGTGTGGCACGTGCCTGTAGTCCCAGCTACTCAGGAGGCTGAGGCAGGTAGATAGCTTGAGTCCAGGAGTTTAAGGTTGCAGTGAGTTATAATGATGCCACTGCCCTCTAGCCCAGGCAACAGAGGAAGAACCTGTCTTAAAAAAAAAAAAAGAATAATGAGAAAACAATGATCTTTTCTCTGATCTTATTGATAGCCTTTCGATTGCAGCAGTTTAAAGAGGAAAAGTTTTTAGAAAAGACACGTTGGGCCAGCAATATACGTATGTACTAAGATGAGTTAATGTTCCTTTCTTCTAGTGATTGTCATGTACTTTATATTGATTAGTTAGGTGACTAGAATTGGGCAGATGTAGTCTTTCACTGACCTAGTGTTTTTACAGAAAAAAAAATGATTCCCCCAACCCAAGTTTGCATTTCCTCAGTGATACGACCTCCATCTTTGCAGGTGGAACACTATATAGCCAAAGACTATAGAACCTGTACATTTTTTTTATTCCAACACCTTCATGCAGTCTGAAGAACCTGTAAATTTTAAGGTATTAAAGGCAGGCACATGTTCAGTGCTGTTTCACATACAAGTTTTCCTTCTTTGAAACAGAAAAATGTTCTGTTTTCTTTCTTTTCTTCAGGTTAGTACATATTTCTTGAGTTGAAGAAAGAGATTGCCACTAAATCTTCATTCTTCAAAGAAAAGGCTTTACATACATTTAAAGGGTTATGTTCATTGTCTTACTGTATCCTTGTCCTTGTGTCTCATCGTCTATGCTCCTCCTCAGTCCTAGATCCAATCCTAGATCAGTTCAGTCATTTTTTTTTTATTTTTTATATGCCCAAAGCAGTCAATGCTGTTGGGCAAGATCAGATGATTCCAAGGATTTGTACCATTAATGATTTGAAGATTTTAAAGTCAGCTAACTCTTGTGCTTTCTTAACAGTTGTTATCTGTCTCTTCTTGTCCCATTTTGAACAGTGGCTATTTAAAACTTTATCCTACTCCTAAGGCCTGATACCTCATCTGTGCCCCACTTTATTTTAGCTCACTGCTTGTCATTCATTTGTCCAAGGTAGAACCTAATAGTTATTTTTGATTTGTTCTTTTCCATCACCTCTCCTCATCAAAGTAATTTTAAATTCTTATGACCTTGCCTTTAAAATATCCTTTTGTTTTACTTCCCCTCTCTCTCCACTGCTCTTGCTCTGATTTTTGTATAAACTAGCCTCATAACTAGTCCTGCCTCCTGTCCCATTCTCAACAGTGGTATCTATGTTGACTTTATAATACATATGTAATGATTTTGATTCCTGGATCACAAAGTATAGTCTGCATTTCCTAACAGAGCTTTCATAATCTAACCCTAACTTATCTTTCTAGCTTCATGTTTTGTCAGTCACCCATAGATAAATTTAGTGTTGGGAAGGAAATTAAAGGTGTCTTAGGTATATATGTGGTGTTTATGTACATAAATACCATAGAGATATATGTTATTGTCCAGGGATAATATTCTAATTTAAAAGACATTTTACCTCAGTGAAACCTTTCCCAACACCCTTAGAGAGTAAAAGGTAGAATGTAGAAATCTGTTATAATATAGGTATTTTATATATTATATACTAAAACTTTGGTCAGATCAGGTCTCTTGAAACATTTTGCTTATAGTGAAACTGAAGTTAGAAAATTTTATTAAAGTCCTGATGTAACTATTTTCTATTTTTCTGAAGCCAGTATTACCAAAAAAATTCCCTTGTAGAATAAAGTACATGGTGTATGTTACTATACACAGTACTTTAAGCATATTAAGGTGGCAGCGGTTTCATTTGGTGGTAGGGCTTTTAAAAGCTTGTTTTTATATTGACAGGAATTAGTGTAGATTCCAGCTTTCGGTATGGATGGACTCCCCTTATGTATGCTGCTAGCATTGCCAATGTAGATCTGGTTCGGGTCCTTTTGGACAGAGGTGCTAATGCAAGCTTTGATAAGGGTAAGATGTTTGAGGTAATTTAACTGATTATGTTTACTGTGATTCTTTGATTCCCAAGCAGCTATTCTACGAAGTAAAGAAAAAATCCATTTGAAAAAACTTTTCTATTAGTTGTGTTATGTAAGTAATATCCAGAATCAAATTAGAAACCATACATGTTTTGAAAAACTGTCTTTCCAAAAAGACAGATTTCACTTATTTTTATGAC
>NW_012149729.1:7482734-7483810 GCF_000956105.1 Propithecus coquereli
GAGTGAGAGGGAAAGGAGGACAATGAACTGTCATTTCCTATGAATCATACACTCAACAGAATATGATGATTGAGCTGTAATAATAAAGCCTCTTAGCTTAATATTCTCTCTGTATAACACTTAACAATTAAACAATTTTACAAAAATACTAAGAAAGTATATCGAAGAATTTCCATTTCCTTAAGTCTTCACCAACTAATTAAGTAATAACATGTAAGAGTGCCTAGATACATAGAAGACAAGTAATAAATGTATCTTACATCTGTTGAAATGTCAGCAGTAATAAAAATGAATCAGATTGCTTAAAATTTCTATCACATTGGCTTCTTTATTGTCTACCTCCATCTTCCTATTAAATTTCTGTTTGTGTTTTATTTGATCTTGAAAATGAAGAGAGTAGGAAGTAGCCCATCCAACAGAAATATGTCTAAAGTGAATTATTATTCATAAAGAATTATTCATAATTCATTAGTTCAAATAATAATGATCTAGTACCTGATATATAGAAATAATTATGCTTAACTCTAGAAGTTTTTTCCTAATTTAGTTTCTACAATACCTGGATCAGTAGCCTCGAAAGGTGCTGTACAACTGTAGATAATTCCTAGATCTTTGCTGAGATAACAAATATTTTGATTTAGTTGGAGTGGTTCTCAAGCAAGGGCTGTTTTGCCTCTCAGAGGACTTTTGGCAATATCTGGAGACATTTCTGGTGTTCATAGCTGAGAGAAGCTACTGGCGTCCAGTGGATAGAGGCCAGGGATGCTGCTAAACATCCTACAATGTGTAGAGTAGCCCTTCAAAACAAAAATTCACCAGTCCCAAAATGTCAGTCATGCCAAGGTTGAGGAACCCTGATCTAATGTGAGAAAGGCCAAAGCTTATAAAGTAGATAATCAATATTTAAACAAATAAAGATAAAAGAACTGATAAAGAAACTACCTGTAAACTTTTAGCATATCAATTCACAGAAACTTTTATTCTGTCATATGTGGCATATTCCTTAGTTAGATATAACTTTTGGATCTGTTTATACCTTGGGATTGGGACATGTGCTTCAGGACTCAGCTGAAGTA
>NW_012149729.1:7486507-7487075 GCF_000956105.1 Propithecus coquereli
ACCAAGGCCTCAGGTAACACTGACTATCCACTCCTTTATTTTATCTACTGAATTACTCGGGAAATCACGTTTGGTGTTTGTGGTGATTGTCATTTGTTTTGCTTCAGCAAGCCATTTGTATACTTGAGCTGAATATGAATATCACTAAGTACTCTAAAATTTTTTTTTTCAGTTTTTCTTTCATAGTTTCCCCTTATCCTAGGGGGGATACATTCCAAGACTCCCAGTGCATGCCTGAAAACTCAGTACCGAACCCTATATATACTATGTTTTTTCCTGTATACACATACATACAATAAAGTTAATTTACAAATTAGGCACAGTAAGAGATTAACAGTAACAAATCATAAAATAGAACAATTACAGCAGTCTACTGAAATAAAGGTTGTGTGAATGTGGTCTTTCTCTCTCAAAATATCTGATTGTACTTTACTCACCCTTCTTGTGATCTGTCATTCTGACAACTGAGGCAGCTACTAAGTAACTAATGAATGGTTGGGTAGTGTATACAGCATGGATATGCTGGACAAAGGATGATTTATGTCCCCAGTGGGACAGCGCAAAATTT
>NW_012149729.1:7488070-7489750 GCF_000956105.1 Propithecus coquereli
TATCTCCATCTGCCATCATGATGTCATGACAGGCATCTTCTAAATTTTGGATTGGGGCCTCAGTTCTGAAAATTGCCATCTATTATCTCTTCAAATAATACATATGCCCTATTCTTTACTCTCCTTCTGAGCCTCTGACTGTGTATGCATTAGATCTTCTCACTGTATCCCCAATATCTTTCTTTTATTTTCCATCATTTTGTCTCATTGTGCCACTTTCTGGATAATAGCTTCTGATCTGCCTTCTGGGTCACTAAATGTCACTTCACCTTCTAATATGTCATTAAACTCATGTACTGAGTTCATAATTTCAGCTAATATTTTTTACTTCTAGAACTTCTGTTTGATTTTTTTTGTTAAATTGCGGTGTCACTTTTTATTCCCTGATGTAACCAAGTCCAAGCTCATACCACTTGCCACATGACAGCTGGTAAGTTGAGACAAGGTACTGGGGCAAGGACAGTGACTTTTATTCAAAGAGCCAGAAAACCGAGAAGATGGAGGATTAATGTCCCAAAGAATCATCTTAAGTTAGCATGAACTTTAGGCTCCTTTTTATATTAAGGGAAGGGGAAAGAGGAGGGGACTTAGAAGAGGTAACCAAGGACTGCAGACATCTGGGCATCAGCGAGGGTTCAAGGAGGTTTTAAAACTTTTTATTCTTGGTTAGTTAACTTTGGAGGATGTAGGTCAGGTCTCAGTGTTCCTATAAATGTGTACCATAGCATTGTTACTTGTGTGCATACTTTCCTTATCTCCCTGGGAGTTAGTTTAGGGAAAGGGACGGTTATCATCTTTCTTCTAAAGTTGAACCACAAACTAAATTCTTCCTATAATTAGCTGGCCTACGTGCAGAGCTGAGCAGAAGCTTTTAACCTAAAGGATATTACCACAGAAGGTCAGAGGCAAAATGGAGCTAGTCATGTTAAGCTTCCCTTCTACTGTTACACTGAAAATATTTTCAAACTCAAAAACATCTTTAATATGGTAAACATAACACCTAAATAGAACAGTTCCAATATCTTAAGTCTTTTGGATTTGTTTCTGTTAGCAATGTTTCTCATGCTTCTCATTCATGACTAGGTGCTAGTCATTAGATTTAAAATCTTATAGGAATAATATGAGGGCTAGGATGATCGATCAGAGAGGATTTTTTGTATATTTCTAAAAGGTACTTGAGGCACTATCAGTCCAGGACTCATGTAATCTTAAATTCAGGTATCGTGGTTCCCTGGACCATGTTGGGGATGTAAACATGAAGAGTTTGTTTATTTCTGGTTAATCCTTACCCTGAGGGTGTAGCCCTTTGAATCCCAGCTTAAAGTGTTTTAAGTATAGTTTATCAAACTCTCTACCTTGTGTAAGTTCACGGCTTTGAATTTATTCTTCTTGATTTTGAAGGCCACCAAAGCCATAGTTCATTTTTTCACTGGGTTCTTCTGCACTGGCAAATGCCCTCATGGCAAAAGCAACTGTGAATGCTAAGTTTAGCTCTCCGGCTTTTTGCCATCTAGATTTTAATAGTTTCTCAGTGGCTCAGATCTTCATTTTTTAAGAAATTGAAAAATTTTTTTGCCTATCTGTTTTAGATGCCTTCACAATTTTGGTCCAAATTATCTAACATGCCATTACTAGAAATAGAAATCAGCATCTTCTAAATTTTTTAATTGTTTGCTTATT
>NW_012149729.1:7492775-7493773 GCF_000956105.1 Propithecus coquereli
AGATAATTTTTCATCCCTCACCCTCCTCTCACCTTTTGGAGCCTCCAACGTCTATTATTCCATTCTATGGCCTGCATACCCATTGTTTAGCTCCCACTTACAAGTGAGAATGTGTGGTATTTGATTTTCCCTTCCCGAGTTGCTTCACTTCAGATAATGGCCCCTAGTTCCATCCAAGTTACTGCAGAGGACATTATTTCATTATTTTTTATGATTGAGTAGTATTCCATGGTGTATATATACCACATTTTCTTTATCCAGTCATCAGTTGATGGACATTTAGGTTGATTCCATATCTTTGCTATTGTGAATGTACTACGATAAACATACAGGTGCAGGTATCTTTTTGATAAGATACCCAGTAGTGGGATAGCTGAATTGAATGGTGGATCTGTTTTTAGTGTTTTGAGAAATCTCCATAGTGTTTTCCATGAGGTAGGAAAATTTACATTCCTACCAACAGTGTATAAGCGTTCCCTTTTCTCTGCATCCTTGACAACCTCTGTTGGTTTTTTGACTTTTTATTAATGGCCATTCTGACTGGAGCAAGATGGTGTCTCATTGTGATTTTAATTTGCATTTCTCTGATGATTAGTGATATTGAGCATTTTTTCTTGTTTTTTGGCCATTTATGTGTCTTCTTTTGAAAAAATGTCTGCTCATGTTGTTTGCCCAGTTTTTAATGTTTTTTTTTTCTTGTTAAGTTGTATCATTTTTTCACAGAATAAGAAAAAACAAGCCTAAAATTCATATGGAACTGAAAAAGAGCCCATATAGCCAAAACAATCCTAAGCAAAAAGAACAAAGCTAGAGGCATCACATTACCTGACTTCAAATTATACTACAAGGTGATAGTAACCTAAATAGCATGGTACTGGTATAAAAATAGACACATAGATCAATAGAACAGAATAGAGAATCCAGAAATAAAGCCACATACCTACAACCAGCTGATCTTTGACAAAGCAGGTTTGCACATTTAAAATCTTGCAAGGTAC
>NW_012149729.1:7494188-7500571 GCF_000956105.1 Propithecus coquereli
GCTCAAGGGGTCTTCCTGCCTCAGCCTCCCGAGTAGCTGGGACTACAGGCTTATGCCACTGCACCTGGCTAATTTTTCTATTTTTGGTAGACACAAGGTCTCACCTCTTTTTTTTATCTGCACATAGGAGCTGGTTTTATCTTTGTTAGCAGTTTTACATGCATACAAACAGTTACAAATATCTTAGTGTTACTTTCCCTATTTAAGGCATGCATTAATATTGCTGTTCAGGTAACTGGAAATCTACTTAGTCCTTTTGAAGGCACAGAAGAGAGGATACAGGTGAGAAAAGCTAGTTGATGGAAAGTTCTTAACACTAATCTTTCAAAACACATGCACAGAAACCAAGACCAAAAAAAAATACTTCCAAATTCTGACTTGACTTTTGTCTTACTAGTGTCTGGTACATGGTAGGAAATTACTATTTTTAAATTGAACTCAGTTCTCCATCAAATAGACTGCCTTTTCATAAATCTCATTGATTATAATAATGTTATATACACTGATTATGTTAAAATTATGCTACCAACTCATAAAATTAGTTCATTTAAGAATTTGATTTTTTATCAGTCAATATATACCAGATATACGAAGACCAAAGTTTTGGTCTTTAATTAAATTTTTCTTTTTGCCTTCTATTTTTTGGAACAATATTTATCACACTTATTTTAAAGTGTGTATCTGATAACATCTATAGGACTATTTATATTATCTGTTTTCTCTTTTCTTTCAGTCACTTGATTCTGTCTCCTAGAATGCCTGGTAATTTTTTATTGAATGCTGGATATTGTGTATAAACATTTGTACAGGTCTGTTTGCTTTCAGAAGATATTTAATATTCTTCTGACTGATATTTAGAACAAGGGCAGATCACCTTGATCTAATGAGGGATTAAGATGGTTCAGGATTGGGTTTCAGGATTAGTTTATTTCCCATATAGCCTTTCAGGGGTATCAGTTCAAACTTGGGGTGTTTACCTGAGCCACTCTCCTTTTGAGGGTCATGAATGCCAATTTTTCTTTCTTCAACTTCATGGGAATGCTGAAAGTGAAAGCCCACTTAGCAGCTGGTTTCAGCTTGGTGTTTGTAGTCTTCCTCTCCTCTCCTACCACTCCACCCCCATCACTCACTCATCACACACACACACACACACACACACACACACACACACACACACACACACACTTTTTGCAGTTTAGGAATCTGCAAATGCTTTGAAGGCAAAAGCGCATCAGATCACTTCTCTACAGGGTCACTTTTCTGTTATTTTCTTTTTTCTATATTCTTGATCCTTGAAGTTCTGAGTGCTTTGGAAGCCCTGACCAATTTTTGTATGTCTAGCTCCATGAGAAGGCTTAAAAGTACAGCTTTCTGCTAATGCTACTACCCAGGATTTGAAAGAAATCTCAAGGGAAAAAATGACAGAGGATGTAGGACTCAGTTCAACAAATGCTTCTTTTCTTTCTAGGATCTTGGCTTCTCATGTTCTGGCAGCCTTGATTTTTCTACTGTGCCTTCAAACGTATTTTGTATTTTATTAGCTTTTACAGCCTTTGTCAGTGGAATGTTTAATCTAATAAAATTATTCTGATAGCTAGAAATGGATGTCCAATTCCTAGCATTTTATCATTGCCAAAATTTCCTTTATCAGAGTTGTTTCATTTATCTCCCAACTGTAAGCTCATTGTTTTAAGCAGATTAAAAATAGAGTAGATAATACTGAACCATTCATAAAAATATGACATGAAGACAAATCAACCATTTTACCCTTAGTACAGAGAAGTGATAAATACGTCATTATAAAGGTATATTTTTTCTGTCATATTGAGAATTTTGTTTCTGCCTTTATTTGTATGCCCTCTAGTGGACATTTTATTGAAATGAAAAAACCAGAAAGTGAGTGAGGCTTTGTATCATCCAGAAAAAAATTTTCATTATGGTTATATAATATACATAAACTTTATTCTCTTTAACCAACTCTTGGCTGCTAAAAATTTTGAAGAAGTCTGGTACATAAAGAAAAAAAACAATTATCACTGGCTTTTTAAACTTTTTTGTTAAACACTTAATATATGCTAAGCACTAGGAGATAGACGATGAAACACCCTGTCCCTGCCTCAAGAATTTGACAATACTGTGGAAGAGATTCCAAGACTATAGACACTTACAGCATATTAAAATTAGAATAGTAGAGGGGATTTCCAGGAAGAGAAAGTGGGAAAACTTAACTGAGGTGGAGATGACAAATGTTTATCTCTCAAACTTACTTTTGTATAATGACTAAGAGTTAGCTAACTGAAGATGGCAAACATGAATATATAGTTTAGAGGGAGGTGCATGTGCAGGCAGAGAAGGATGAGAAAGTATGTTTCATTCGAGTACTTGTAAATACTGTAACTAGATCACGAGATAATTACAGTAGAAAGTAGGTCAGAATTTGGCAATGGCTGTGCTATAACCTGTGTAATCCATACTAAAAAATACGAATTTCATCCTGAAAGCTATTGAACAATTTAAGGAGAAGAATGAACATAATAGTACTTTATAAAAGTTATTCTGACATCAGGTTGAGGATGAATTGGAGCCATGAGGTCCAGTTAAGGCCATTTTGCTCTTACCAAAGCTGTGGGCTATGTATTCAGAATTGAAAATAGCAAGTAGATTTGCTTGAATTTAAAGAACATTGGTTCCATTGTACCTCAAGATAGAATTTTCACATTTCATTTTTATTAAAATTCTGATCATAAAAGGTTTCTGTTAAAATTTTTAAAAATTATGTAACTTAGAAAGTAAAAAGTCTTCCATTTTCCATACTCTATAGCACGTTGTTATATATTCTTGCAGAATTTCTTCCATATGTTTGGGCTTTTGTTTTGTTTCTCTTTGTTTTTAAATGGGGTTTATATTGTACTGTACTGACTTTTTTTTTTTAACTGAACTGTGTTTTATGGACACTGTACCAGCCAGTATGTATAGATATACTTCCCTCTTTATAATGGCTATACAATATTCCACTGTATGGATGTGATATCATTACTTAACCCAATATTTTATTGAAGAACATTTGGATTGTTCCCAGATTTTTCGTATTACAAAAAATACTGTAATGAACATCTTTGGCAACTTGGATAGATTTTTCTATAGAACAGATTCCTAAAGTGGAGTTGCCAAAACAAAGGTATATGTATATTTAGGATTGTGATAAGTCATGCCAAATTGTCTCTTGAAAAAGTTGAATAAATTTATGTTACCACCAACAGTATTTGAGAGGACATACATGGTGACAGCACTGGATATTTTTTGTTCTTAGTTTTCCAATCTGATTTGCAAATAATGATGCCTCATTTTACTTCACATACTTTTCAATAATAAACTTATTAGTTTCCCACATTTTTGTTAGTCCTTTATATTTCTTTGTGTATTAACTGCCTGTGTCCTTTGCAGTTTTTCTGTTTGGTGGTTCACATGTTTCTTGCTGATTTATATATACTTTTTGTATATTGGATCTTTTAGTTTTTATAACTGTTATATGTATTGAAGATGCTATTTCTTTTCTCTTTTTTTTTTTTTAATTTTTTTGTGGACATGGGGGTCTTACTATGTTGCCCAGACTGCTCTCGAACTCCTGACCTCAAACGAACCTCCCACCTCGGGTTCCCAAAGTGCTGGGATTACAGTCATGAGCCACACTGCATCTGCCTGCAAATGCTATTTCTAGTTTATTTTTTGTTTATGCTTTTAAAATTTTTTTATGTTGTGACTTTTGGGTATCTTTTGAGAAAAATTGTCAGAAAGCTGATTTCCAAAAGAAGTGTTAGGCTCAGAGTTTAACAGATTACTTTTTTTAAACTTCCAAGGAATAGATTATGCTAATACTGTCTAAACACAAAGAAGAAAAAGAATCCTTTCAATTCTTTTTTTATAAAGGATATATAACACTGATTTAATCCAGTTAAAAATGATCCATTCCAAAAAGCCTTATAAATCAATCTCAGTTTTGAACGTATATACAAAAATCCTAAATTCTTAATGAAATATCAGCAAATTTCATGTTATTAGGAAATATTAAATGAGTAATATACTATGATCAAATGGGATTCATATCACTATGAAAAAATGTTCAATATTAGGGAAATAATGTCATAAATAGCTCAAGGGATTTTTTTTAAAAGATAGTTATCATTATAATAGATGCCAGAAAGGCATTTTATAAAATTTAAGATCTATTTCTGATGTTCTTAACCTTAGTAAAATTTGATTAGGTTGGTAGTTTCTTAACTTCATAAATATGTATACTATCTGAAGCCTAAACAAATATGTTTAGTGGACAAATAGTAGCAGTATTTCTATTACTGTCAGGAATAAGGCAAAGATTTTTGTTACGAGCACTCTGTTTTTGCAAGGAAAGAAAACAAGATACAGTTAATAAAAAATAGCTAATAATAACAATATTTACTCTGTGCCTGGTATTCTTATTACTGAACATTTTAATTTTATTATCACAGATTATGATAATATCACAAATAGGTACCACAAATGTAGGAACCATTTTAATGTCCATATAAATTTGTAGAAACTGAGGCTGTGAGAGTTTAAGAAACTTATCTAAGGTTACACAGCCAGTAAATGTTGAAGGCTAGAGTTGAACCTAAGCAGACTGACTGCACGGCTGATACTCAAATCCAGAGGTTGATAGACCTCTAAAGTTTTATTGGAACACAGCCATGCTCATTTGTTTATGTATTGTCTATGACTATTTTCATGCTACAACGGCAGAGTTGAGTGGTTGTGACAAGTCTCTGTATGTGCCACAAAACCTAAAATATTTACTCTCTTGCCCTTTACAGACAAAATTTAATTACCCCTGATTTAAACTTAAATTTTTTTTTCAGTTTTTCATTTTTTTTAATTTTTATTTCAGAGTGTTATGAGGGTACAAACATTTTGGTTACATTTTATGTCTTTGCCTCACCCAAGCAGGGGTTAGAGGCATGCCCTTCCCCTCTACAATGCTCACCGTGTCCTTTAGTTGTGAGTTTACCCCCCCATACCCCTAATCCCATTTATATTTTTATTTCAGCAATCTGTAAAATAAAATGTAATGAACATTTAGTATGAGCAAATCTTGTGATGACAGGGATCTTATTTGTGTCGTTCATCACTATATTCCCAGCATAAACATAGTGTGTGTGGATACTCTGATAATTTTCTAGACGAATATGTACATTTGTGAAACTTTGTATTACAACGGTGTGGCTTACTTAGTGATTTTGAAGATACATTTCTTCACTAGAGGGTGCTGTGTAAGCATTCAATACTTTAAAAGTGTTAATCTCTTTCACATTTACTTATTTACCAGGAGACTGGATTTTTAAATCACCTGCATTATTAAAAGCTTTCATTTCTTTTTGTTTTCAAAGCAGTACTTAATGGTATTGTGTGTGGTTAAATTAATGATATTGAGTAGTTGTTAATGGCAGCATTAACACAAATGTTTCTTTTCTTCCTCCTCCTTAGGAGACTTATGACTCCAATCATGTATGCTGCACGAGATGGTCACCCTCAGGTTGTTGCTCTCCTTGTTGCTCATGGAGCAGAAGTTAATACCCAGGATGAGAATGGTTATACTGTGAGAAACACTTATACAATGTTCCTTTTTATTTCTATGACATCAATAGTTTGTTTTTATCAGTAATCTACAAAAAGAATTTTAAGAAATAGTAATTACAGAAGGACTGGGATATAATTACTGTTTGGTTAAAAAAAAAAAAAGCAATAGCTGAAATAGAAATAAAGGAATGAACTGACTGTCTTAGTCCTCCCTCCTGACAAAAGAAGTTATAACAGACAACAAAGCCTGGACTCTAAAATATACATAAGAGTTCTTTTTTCAATTGAAAACACTTCCGTGATTACCAGATAAATCATTTTCTTCCATAACATCAGTAACTGTTGCTTGGATTTATAAAATCAGTGAGCACTGCAGTCTGCTTTGCAATTACAACTTTAGAAATACGTTTACATTACATTGTGAAAGAAGAGATTGCATCATTCCATTAATTAACCATGTTCTTTTTTTATTGTGCCATAAATACTATTGAAAACTTTTTGTATCTGTCTCATATATACTCCTTTTCTTTAAACAATCTTTTTTCCCCCACTTACAGGCTTTAACATGGGCAGCACGTCAGGGTCATAAAAATGTAGTTTTGAAGTTGCTTGAACTTGGAGCTAATAAAATGCTACAAACCAAAGATGGAAAGATACCAAGTGAGATTGCAAAAAGAAATAAACATCTTGAGGTATGTTTCCATATATTGAACTAATTTTTCTATAACATGTCACATTATCATTTGTAGAACTTTTGTATTTTTTTTTTAGAA
>NW_012149729.1:7500956-7502401 GCF_000956105.1 Propithecus coquereli
TGACAAGGTAGGTATAGGATAAAGTGATAATATACTTGGGAATATGATCTACTGTCATTTAGATGTTAAGCTCAATAATAAGTTATTACATATACTAAATTACTTTATTGATGCAAACTTTTGGACTAAACATTAAAGCTTTAACCAGAAGTCTGTAATTTCTAAGCAAGGATCATATAGTACAATAGTAAAACTGAATTATTTAGTTCAAGAGTTTGTAACACCAAGTTTCTGAATTTTAAAGCATGTGTAATTCCCAAGATTCCATCATATAATCATCAAACCATTCCACTTTTACTGCATATAAAGTAACTTCCTCTGATTTTTTTAAGCAATCTGATAAACATGCCTATCATTTTCCAAATATTATTTTAATATTTCCAAAATTATTCCAGAGTGAATGCTAATCAGTCAAGCCCTGTAAAACTTCAAAAACAAATTTAGCGTTTTTTCTAAGCTTTGAAAATTTATAACATTATTGAATTCAGAATAGATGACACTAAATTTGACATGAGAAATTTATGAACATCAAAAGTTATTTTGAGTCATAAATCAATTCTTCAGATGAGATTCGATCTCGTATTTTAGCTGATTATGTGAAATTAACCTGACTTTCTGTTAGATTTGAAAACTAAGAAATTTCCAAACTCTTTGAGATGTGCAGTTGGAATTTATATACATTTAGTCATGCTTATTACTTCCTTTCCACTTAGCAATGTATTTAAAATACCTTAGTACTCAATCTGAGTCATTTATCAAAATGGAGTTTTTAGTTTTGTTTTATATCTTACCAAAAATATTATTATAATAATTACTATCTTCCTTTAATTTTGACTATTCTGAATTAGATGTATTTCTTTTTGATTTTCTGATTATTATTTCAGTACAAGGAAGCATTTATTTGTTATCCCAATTACCCTGATTTGATCATTACTCGTACACATGTCTCAAAATATCACACGTATCCCCAAAATATACAACTATGATATATTAATTTTTTAGAAAGTTGTTCTCAGGGTAGTAAGTTGTGAAAATTCTGTCCCTTTCTCGTTGCTAAAATGTCCTTTCTAGATATAAAATAGTCATATGTTCACTTTCTTTTAAGTGTAAGTGATAGTATGTAATGTTAACTATATTTGAATGGTTTGTGAAATTTTTTCAGATCTTCAATTTTCTTTCTTTGACTTTAAATCCATTGGAAGGAAATCTTAAACAGCCAACTAAAGAAGAGACCATTTGTAAACTATTGACAACAGATTCTGATAAAGAAAAGGATCACATATTTAGGTAACATAACATGTTTTAGTTTAACAGAATACCTATAAATAAGTAAAAATAGTACATTTTTTTTTATTGTAGCAAATATGGTGACTTATTTAAAATATGTCATATTTTAAACTGTTATAAGCATTTCAAAGTGTCATTTAGAAATGTCTGGATTTTGT
>NW_012149729.1:7503206-7508648 GCF_000956105.1 Propithecus coquereli
TATAAATGTTTGTTTGTTGGCTAACATAACATTAAATATTAATTCATAAACATACCTATGAATGAGTGGAAATTCACTTTTTTCTATAATTTGTAGAATATCCCATTTTAAACTTATAATAAGCATTTCAAAAATTCATTATTCTAGAAATTTACATAAATTAGAATCTGGCTAGATTAAACAGCTTTTACCAACTGCCTAATGCCTCCAAACACCTAAGCCCTTAGTTTGTTTTTGCAGTTGCTGATCTTTCTGCTAGAATATTTAGAGGAAGTGTGATTTTAAACCAAACACACCTGATATCAGATTCTTGCTGTAATGTTTATTCACTAAAATATGTTAATTAAATATCTCTTTTTTTTTTATAAGGATAATAATACCCAGTATAGGGTTGTCATTCAGGTTAAATTAGATCATATGCCAAGCACTAAGTGCTTTAAGCATACATTACGGGATTTGAGTAGATGACAATTACTATCAGCTACGTGGGGATACTGAAGTGATAAAGCATTATTTAAGACAGATACCCCTTATGAGTAATGCACATTCTGTTCAGATATTTCAGAGTCGGGTTTCATTGTACAATCTTAAAATTTCTATTAGGAGAAATTGTGAATAAAAATTATTGTTATTGATGGTTTAATGTGATATAATCAGAAATATAAAATATTCATAAAACACTTCTGTCAGATTTTATAGAACTTCTTTTCTTTTTATATATCGAATATGAATGGTAATTATTTTCTTTGAATCTGGAAAACTAGCTATGTTTGTACTTTTTAGGTGAATATAGGCATTATGACACTCACTACTATGTACTCCATGGTATAGTTCTGTATGTACATATGCTGTCCCCTTTAGAAAGTTGGAATTTGTTAGGAGTAGAGCATATAACTGACTAACTTATGTACACTTGCCTACTTCCCCTTCTACTATTTTATTTATGTGGAAAGGTAGCATTTTTTTCCCTTTTCTACAGGAAAAGGATATAACCTTAAGACACCTCTTGACCATGAGGAAAGATGAATTTACAAAGGTTAGTATCAAGTTCAAAAACTCCAGATATAATCTTCGATGTTTCCTAAATTGTGGATATTTTTATTTTGTATTTTAAAAATCCTAGGGGTACTGACTGTGATTAATCTTTTGCTGAGTTCTTGACTAGATATGATTGTGGATAGCCATATCTAAAATCTTGTATTACAGTATTAAGTTACTTTAAGAACATTTAAAGACTTAAAGTGGTGAGTTTTTTCTTCAGATTGTCATGACATCTCAACTAAAACTGGTGCTTTATTTCCAAATGTGAAATAGATTTGTAAAACGGGCTACTTAGAAATAAGAAGTATTTTTTTTATATGTGGGTATGAACATGTGTCTTCCAAATACTGCCTTTTGCTTGGTTCTCAAAACCATTAAGATCTATTATTTTGCCATCTAATATTAAGTAACAATAGCTGTGGGAAGTATTAGAGATACTTTGATAAATAGGATACTTAAAAAACAATGATCTTGATACACAAACATAGGTTTCAGTTGGAAACCTGAAATCTTTAGTATCACAAAAACCGAAATATGCATACTACTTAACTAAATCCAAAATAGAAAATTTAGTTTAATACTAAAGGTAGAATATACACAAAAAGAGGGCTTAATTCCCACTTATTGCTGATAATATTTGAAATACTATCTTGAAGGAAAATTGTTTTATTGTGTTTTTTTGAAAGATTATATATTAAAATTTAGTCATTTGTTTTGAGAGTCTATCACAATTGTTATATACTACAAGAAAATTGACTGTAGTCCCCATGTATCTAAATATTTTAATGATGTAACTAATCTTGTCAATCACAGTTACGAGCAAACCGTGTATTTTTTAGTATGTTTGTTGTTTTTCCAATATGTATCTTTTTTCAAGATGTGAATTCATCAAGTAGAAAACATCTTTAGTAATTTTGAATATTAAATTATTTTAGCATAACTACCTTACTGCACTTTAAAATTATTTCTACTTAGAATGGAATTACCAGTAAAGATCAGCAGAAAATTCTGTCTGCTCTTAAAGAACTAGAGGTAGAAGAAATAAAATTTGGAGAGTTACCTGAAGTGGCAAAGTTGGAAATCAGGTAATAACTTACTGATTTACATTAATATTGTCTAGAACCAGGTATTCTTTTTTAGGTTAATTTGGTAATGTCTAAGTCATTTTAATTGATACCATCGTTTTTCCAGA
This sequence comes from Propithecus coquereli, assembly GCF_000956105.1. Taxonomy (NCBI): domain Eukaryota; kingdom Metazoa; phylum Chordata; class Mammalia; order Primates; family Indriidae; genus Propithecus; species Propithecus coquereli. The sequence goes on from NW_012149729.1 coordinate 7,505,440, forward strand.
GAAATAGATTTCGGAATATACTGAGTTCTAAAATGCGATGCACTTTATATAGTCAATTTTTATGAAGTCATTTTACCAAGAAGCAAAGCAATGCATCTTCTTGTTAACTCACATGGAAACATTTTTGTTTTGTTTTTTCATTGTACCATGCTAGATTGGACTATATAAGAGATACCATGCTTTTCATAGTATACCTTTTACTCTCTAAATCATTTAAATTAAAATTTCAAAGTAGTAATATTTTTGCTTGGGGCAATAAGAAAGCATTTTTCATGAAGCTCAGCTCTATTTTTAACCTTACAGAATGAGAAATTATGTTATCAGTATGTAAAGTTAACATCCAGTATTATAAACTTGTCAAGCACTGATTATTAATAATCTAAAATCTATTTTGAAAATAATGATATTTGATTTTATTAATGTATTATAGAGCTGTACATGATTTTTTTAACTTTTTATTTTGAAATAATTATAGATTCATAGGCTATTTCAAAGCAATATACAGGGTGGTCCCAGGTACCCTTCACCTAGGTTCAGTGTTAATATCTTGCATAACTGTGAAAACCAGAAGATTGACATTGGTATAATCCACAGAGCTTATTAATGTTTCACCAATTATACATGTACTCACTTGTGTGTATGTATTTATAACTTTGTGCAATTTTATCACATGGGTAGCTTCATGTAACCACAACCACTATCAATGTACTTAATATATTTACTGCAAGACTCCCTCATCCTACTACATTAAAGCCACATCCATCCCTCTCTACATCCCAGCCCCTACCAACCAATAATTTATTCTCTATCTTCATAATGATGTTATTTCATAAATGTTATATAAATAGAATCATAAAGTATGTATCCTTTTGACATTGCCTGCTTTCAGTCAGCCTATTTTCCTTGAGGTTCATCAGAGTTGTTGCATGTATCAATACAGTAGTTCATTCCTTTTAATTGCTGAGTAGTATTCCATGGTATATATATACCATAGTTAGTTTAACCATTTACCCATTGAAGAACATTTGAGTAGATTTTAGTTTTTGGCTATTCCAAATAAAGTTGCTATGAACATTTACTTACAAGATTCTGCTAGAAAAGAAGTTTTCATTTCTCTGGGATAAATGCCTAAGAGGACAATCGCTAGGTTGTATGGTAGTTGCATATTTAGTATTTTTTAAAACTGCCCAACTGTTTTCCAGAATGGCAGTACAGTTTTATATGCCCACTAACAATCTGTGAGTGACCCATTTTCTCTCTATTCTCACCAGCATATGGTGTTAGCACTATTTTTTTAAGCCGTTCTGATAGGTATGTCATAATAGCTTACTGTGATTTTATTTGCATTTGCCTAATGACTAATGATGTCAAACAGTTTTTCATGTCTTATTCGCCATCTGTATATCCTGTTTGTTGAAATGTCTAACAACGTCTTTTGCCCATTTGCTACTGGATTGATGTGGGCATTGTCTACATTCAAGTCTTTTGTTGGATATGTGATTTGCAAATATTTTTTCCTAGTCTGTAATTTTTCTTTTCATTTTCTTAGTGGGGGTCTTTCACAGGGCAAAATTTTTTATTTTGATGAGGTCTAATTCCTATTCTTTTATTCTTTTTCAAAATTGTCTTGGCTATTCTAGGTCTGTTTTCTTTTCATATACATTTTAGATAAAGATGAGAGTTTTTATAGTAATTGCATTAATCTTATTGATTAATTCAGGCAGAATTAACATCTTGACTGTATTAATTCTACTAACCCATAAGCTCTGATATCTCTAAAAGTTTTAGGTTTTCTTTGTTTTATTTCATCAGTATTTTATAATTTTAATTACACAGATCTTGTACATATTTTGTTAAATTTATACCTAAGTATTTTATTTTCTTTGGAGCAGTTATCAGTGGTATTGATTTTTTAATTTTGGTTTTATGTGCAGTTGATTTTTGTGTTTTGGTCATGTATCCTTCAACCTTGCTGAACTCACTTATTAGTTCTAGGAGCTTTTTTTGTAGATTCTTTGAGATTTTCTAAATAGATAATTATGTTGTCTGCAAAAAGGTTAATTTCTTGCTTATAATGTATATGTCTTTTATTTGGATTTGTTTGTTTGTTTGTTTTTTGTCTCATTCAGTGGGCAGAACTTCCAGTACTATGTTGGATAATAGTAGTGGATAGTGGACGTTCTTGCCTTGTTCCCAGCCTTAAAGGGAAACCATTCAGTTTTTTTACTATTAACTATGGTGTTAGCTATAAGGTTTTTATAGATTCTCTTTATCACATTGAGGAAATTCTGCTGTATTCTTATTTTTCTGAGAGTTTTATAATGATGGTTGTTGAATTTTGTCAAATGTGTTTCCTATACCAATTGATATGATCATAGGACTTTTTTATTTATCCTGTTGATATGGTAAATTACATTGTTTGATTTTTAACTACTGAACCAGCCTTGCATACCTGGGATTAATCCCATGTGGTTGTGTTTTATTATTCTTTTTATGTATTTCTGGATGTAACTTGCCAGTATTTTGCTAAGGATTTTTGTATCTAAGTTCATGAGAGATATTACACTGTAGGTTTGTTTTTTATACTTTGTCTAGTTTTGGTGTTAGGGAAATGCTGGCCTCACAAAATGAGTTGGGAAGTGTTCCCTTCTCTTTTATTTTCTGAAAGAGATTGTGTAGAATTGATGTTAATTATTCTTTAAACAGTTTATAGATTTCTTCAGTGAAACCATTTGGGCATGGAGATTTTAGGAGGGAACTCTTAAAATACAAATTCAATTTCTTTAATGGTTATAACACTATTCAAATTTCTTCTCTTATGTTGGCTAAATTTTGGTAGTTTGTGGTTTTAAGGACTTGGGTCATTTTTTCTAAGTGGTCAAATTTGCAAGCATAAAGTTGTTTCTAGTATTTCCTGTTATACTTTTGATGGCGTTGGGATGTGTTGTAATATCCCATTTCATTAGTAACATTGATGATTTTTGTCTTCTCTCTTTATCTCTGTTAGTCTTGCTAGAGGTTTATCAATTTTCTTTCCAAAGAACCTGCCCTGCTTTTTGTTTCAGTAACTTTTCTCTATTATTTTTGTTTTTAATTTCATTGATTTCTGCTGTTATCCTATTGTTTCCCTCCTACTTGCTTTGAATTTGTTTTGATCTTCTTGCTCTAGCTTCTTGGGGTAGAAGTATAGATTATTTGCAACATTTTTT
>NW_012149729.1:7508722-7514338 GCF_000956105.1 Propithecus coquereli
AAAATTGACTGTAGTCCCCATGTATCTAAATATTTTAATGATGTAACTAATCTTGTCAATCACAGTTACGAGCAAACCGTGTATTTTTTAGTATGTTTGTTGTTTTTCCAATATGTATCTTTTTTCAAGATGTGAATTCATCAAGTAGAAAACATCTTTAGTAATTTTGAATATTAAATTATTTTAGCATAACTACCTTACTGCACTTTAAAATTATTTCTACTTAGAATGGAATTACCAGTAAAGATCAGCAGAAAATTCTGTCTGCTCTTAAAGAACTAGAGGTAGAAGAAATAAAATTTGGAGAGTTACCTGAAGTGGCAAAGTTGGAAATCAGGTAATAACTTACTGATTTACATTAATATTGTCTAGAACCAGGTATTCTTTTTTAGGTTAATTTGGTAATGTGTAAGTCATTTTAATTGATACCATCGTTTTTCCAGAGAAATAGATTTCGGAATATACTGAGTTCTAAAATGCGATGCACTTTATATAGTCAATTTTTATGAAGTCATTTTACCAAGAAGCAAAGCAATGCATCTTCTTGTTAACTCACATGGAAACATTTTTGTTTTGTTTTTTCATTGTACCATGCTAGATTGGACTATATAAGAGATACCATGCTTTTCATAGTATACCTTTTACTCTCTAAATCATTTAAATTAAAATTTCAAAGTAGTAATATTTTTGCTTGGGGCAATAAGAAAGCATTTTTCATGAAGCTCAGCTCTATTTTTAACCTTACAGAATGAGAAATTATGTTATCAGTATGTAAAGTTAACATCCAGTATTATAAACTTGTCAAGCACTGATTATTAATAATCTAAAATCTATTTTGAAAATAATGATATTTGATTTTATTAATGTATTATAGAGCTGTACATGATTTTTTTAACTTTTTATTTTGAAATAATTATAGATTCATAGGCTATTTCAAAGCAATATACAGGGTGGTCCCAGGTACCCTTCACCTAGGTTCAGTGTTAATATCTTGCATAACTGTGAAAACCAGAAGATTGACATTGGTATAATCCACAGAGCTTATTAATGTTTCACCAATTATACATGTACTCACTTGTGTGTATGTATTTATAACTTTGTGCAATTTTATCACATGGGTAGCTTCATGTAACCACAACCACTATCAATGTACTTAATATATTTACTGCAAGACTCCCTCATCCTACTACATTAAAGCCACATCCATCCCTCTCTACATCCCAGCCCCTACCAACCAATAATTTATTCTCCATCTTCATAATGATGTTATTTCATAAATGTTATATAAATAGAATCATAAAGTATGTATCCTTTTGACATTGCCTGCTTTCAGTCAGCCTATTTTCCTTGAGGTTCATCAGAGTTGTTGCATGTATCAATACAGTAGTTCATTCCTTTTAATTGCTGAGTAGTATTCCATGGTATATATATACCATAGTTAGTTTAACCATTTACCCATTGAAGAACATTTGAGTAGATTTTAGTTTTTGGCTATTCCAAATAAAGTTGCTATGAACATTTACTTACAAGATTCTGCTAGAAAAGAAGTTTTCATTTCTCTGGGATAAATGCCTAAGAGGACAATCGCTAGGTTGTATGGTAGTTGCATATTTAGTATTTTTTAAAACTGCCCAACTGTTTTCCAGAATGGCAGTACAGTTTTATATGCCCACTAACAATCTGTGAGTGACCCATTTTCTCTCTATTCTCACCAGCATATGGTGTTAGCACTATTTTTTTAAGCCGTTCTGATAGGTATGTCATAATAGCTTACTGTGATTTTATTTGCATTTGCCTAATGACTAATGATGTCAAACAGTTTTTCATGTCTTATTCGCCATCTGTATATCCTGTTTGTTGAAATGTCTAACAACGTCTTTTGCCCATTTGCTACTGGATTGATGTGGGCATTGTCTACATTCAAGTCTTTTGTTGGATATGTGATTTGCAAATATTTTTTCCTAGTCTGTAATTTTTCTTTTCATTTTCTTAGTGGGGGTCTTTCACAGGGCAAAATTTTTTATTTTGATGAGGTCTAATTCCTATTCTTTTATTCTTTTTCAAAATTGTCTTGGCTATTCTAGGTCTGTTTTCTTTTCATATACATTTTAGATAAAGATGAGAGTTTTTATAGTAATTGCATTAATCTTATTGATTAATTCAGGCAGAATTAACATCTTGACTGTATTAATTCTACTAACCCATAAGCTCTGATATCTCTAAAAGTTTTAGGTTTTCTTTGTTTTATTTCATCAGTATTTTATAATTTTAATTACACAGATCTTGTACATATTTTGTTAAATTTATACCTAAGTATTTTATTTTCTTTGGAGCAGTTATCAGTGGTATTGATTTTTTAATTTTGGTTTTATGTACAGTTGATTTTTGTGTTTTGGTCATGTATCCTTCAACCTTGCTGAACTCACTTAGTTCTAGGAGCTTTTTTTGTAGATTCTTTGAGATTTTCTAAATAGATAATTATGTTGTCTGCAAAAAGGTTAATTTCTTGCTTATAATGTATATGTCTTTTATTTGGATTTGTTTGTTTGTTTGTTTTTTGTCTCATTCAGTGGGCAGAACTTCCAGTACTATGTTGGATAATAGTAGTGGATAGTGGACGTTCTTGCCTTGTTCCCAGCCTTAAAGGGAAACCATTCAGTTTTTTTACTATTAACTATGGTGTTAGCTATAAGGTTTTTATAGATTCTCTTTATCACATTGAGGAAATTCTGCTGTATTCTTATTTTTCTGAGAGTTTTATAATGATGGTTGTTGAATTTTGTCAAATGTGTTTCCTATACCAATTGATATGATCATAGGACTTTTTTATTTATCCTGTTGATATGGTAAATTACATTGTTTGATTTTTAACTACTGAACCAGCCTTGCATACCTGGGATTAATCCCATGTGGTTGTGTTTTATTATTCTTTTTATGTATTTCTGGATGTAACTTGCCAGTATTTTGCTAAGGATTTTTGTATCTAAGTTCATGAGAGATATTACACTGTAGGTTTGTTTTTTATACTTTGTCTAGTTTTGGTGTTAGGGAAATGCTGGCCTCACAAAATGAGTTGGGAAGTGTTCCCTTCTCTTTTATTTTCTGAAAGAGATTGTGTAGAATTGATGTTAATTATTCTTTAAACAGTTTATAGATTTCTTCAGTGAAACCATTTGGGCATGGAGATTTTAGGAGGGAACTCTTAAAATACAAATTCAATTTCTTTAATGGTTATAACACTATTCAAATTTCTTCTCTTATGTTGGCTAAATTTTGGTAGTTTGTGGTTTTAAGGACTTGGGTCATTTTTTCTAAGTGGTCAAATTTGCAAGCATAAAGTTGTTTCTAGTATTTCCTGTTATACTTTTGATGGCGTTGGGATGTGTTGTAATATCCCATTTCATTAGTAATATTGATGATTTTTGTCTTCTCTCTTTATCTCTGTTAGTCTTGCTAGAGGTTTATCAATTTTCTTTCCAAAGAACCTGCCCTGCTTTTTGTTTCAGTAACTTTTCTCTATTATTTTTGTTTTTAATTTCATTGATTTCTGCTGTTATCCTATTGTTTCCCTCCTACTTGCTTTGAATTTGTTTTGATCTTCTTGCTCTAGCTTCTTGGGGTAGAAGTATAGATTATTTGCAACATTTTTTCTTATATAAGCATTTAGTATTTCATATTTCCCTTTCAGCACTGCTTTAGTTGCACTTCACAATTTTTTTTTTTTTTTTTTTGAGACAGGATCTTACTCTGTCGCCCAGGCTAGAGTGCAGTGGTGCAGTCACAGCTCACTACAGCTCAAGCTCTGAGGCTCAAGCAGCTCTCCTGCCTCAGCCTCCAGAGTAGCTGGGACTACAGGTGTGCACCACCATACCTGGCTAATTTTTCTATTTTTTATAGAGAGGGTCTCACTCTTGCTCAGGCTGGTCTCAAACTGGCCTCAAGCTATCTTCCCATCTCTGCCTCCCAGAGTGCTAGGATTACAGGCATGAGCCACTGCACCAAGCCCTGTGTGTTCTTTCAATGCTTAGGAAACTCTCTTCCCCTCCTCCTGTTGGTTTCATATGGATCAAAAAGTAATCATTATCACAGGGACTAAATATAGGAATAACACCCATGCAGAGGACAAATAAAATTTTTTGCCTCTACAGCTATTAAAAGTACACGCAAGTTCCCTGTAAGAAATCCTCAAATATTTTTCTACTTCCTGATTCCTCTAATTTTACTTTTAATACCAGCTTAGTATTATTTTTAATTTTTCTTTTTTTACTTGATTTAAGAGTATGGCAATAATTTTATTTTTCCCCTGACAATATATGTACTGTTTTTTATTTTAACATATTCCAGTTTGATTTTTTCCCCAGAAATAATGTTATAAATGAGGATTATATATCTAAGGTAAAAGTACCATGCATGTTAGTGGAAACTTGGTTTCTATATAATGTGCTTTTAAAACATATTTGGGATTGATTATAACCATGATTTGTACTAGTGGTTCCCATATCTGGCTAAGTTATCAAGATGACCCGAGGAACTTGGTATATGTATTAGCCATGTCATCCATTGCCTGGGACATACTATATAGACAAATTTTATTGCTTAAATGGATAAATGAGTCAATGAATTATAACATCCTATAAAATATAATCCTTACAAGTGCAATAATATCATCACTAGCATAGCCTATCCAAAACTAACATTCTAACTATGGTAAACATTAAACACACAAACAATAGATTTCCACGCCATTTAAGAATTTAGAAAAGTCTTCCAGTAGATAAACTTCATTGCCCAGTTTAAATTAGACATTTCCCATAGTAAAATTCCCCATTCATCCTATTTCTCCATTTTCTTAATATATCTCCTTATAGTAGGAAAATCTGTATTCAAAATAATGCCTCATCACTGTTTGACAATAACACTATAGCTCTTAAGTATTTAAATGTATTGTGAAGGATTTTGGTTGTGAGGACTTAAAATCAGCAAACCTTTTTGAATATATTTGTTCATTTTCTTTACTTTTTTTCATTATTATTTCTACGAAGGAATATTCTAAGTTCTATATGACTGACTTGCAAATTAAATTTTTTAATATAACTTGTTTGAATGATGGCAGAGTTGCCTGTATGAATTTACTTTGTGGGATTTAACAGACTTAAAGAATGTGCAGAATCCTGAATGGTTCACTTATTAAACCTGCTGAATTTTTTAAAAAATAAAACTGGCAGACATATATTCCAGGAATTTGACCTCATTATTAAATCACAGACTTTGTTTACATGCGGTTATGGAAAAGGTTTTACTTCCCATTTGTTCAAAGTCATTCTTTAAAGAAGAAATTAGTCATTAAGTCATAAGAAAACTAACAGCAGGAAAACTTGAACTGATTGATTATAATCTCCTTGTGATATGACTTCAACAGTTTAGCTACTGATTTATTTTAAGATGCTTTCCTTCTATGTGTCAGAATTTTCTAAAATAATCTGTTAGAAGAATGCATATGCACACTACATTTACTTTTTTTTGTCTTAGTATGTTTGCAGAATTAAAAAATGCAATTTAAAAATGTTCATAACCATCTCATTACTGCTTTGAGATATTTTGAACAGAAATAATAAA
>NW_012149729.1:7514570-7515164 GCF_000956105.1 Propithecus coquereli
ATATGTTATGTGGTCATTTTCATTCACTTCAGTGTATATTTTTATTTTCTTTGAGACTTCCCTTTTTGACTTATGGATTATCTAAATAATAGGTAATATATGGTGTTTAATTTCCACATGTTTAGAGATTTTCCTGTTGTCTCTCTGTTATTCATTTCTACTTTGATTCCATTTTGGTCCGAGAAAATACTCTGTGTGATTTCAAGGGCTCAATAGCTATATGTGACTGGTGGCTAAATGGAGATCTAGAGAATCAAGATTGATTTTAAAGGTTTTGACAGGTTTAAGCAAATCTCCCCCAAACTTAATAGGATTAAATTTAATAAGGATAAATGGAAAGTCTAAGATTAACTAAATTACTATAGGATAGATGGGACCTAACTTAATACATCTGAAGAATCAGTAAGGATTTTAGTTGATTATTAATATCAACTCTATTTAGGTTAGAAGTGTCACACGACGGGCCATGAAAAGCTAGCACCGTTAGACTGCATTAATAGAAATATAATGTACAGAAAATGAATAAGGTAATAGTTTCATTGTGCATAATACTTACAGCTAAAGGGTTTTTTGTTTATGGAAGGAATTTAAACA
>NW_012149729.1:7519079-7524408 GCF_000956105.1 Propithecus coquereli
AGACTTGTCTTAAATGAAAATACTATATGTGTCCTAGAATGTATCTTAGAGAAAAGTTTGCTGTTAGTTTCATTGGAGGCTGACCTTGCTTACTTTTTATAACCTTTCCTTCTAGAAGTAGTATGAAAGAAACTTTGTATAGTGTATCGTCAAAACTTGTCTATGTAAGAATTTCTGTTTGGACTCAGAAGTACCTTTTGGTCCCATAGGAGTAGTTTTTATTGCAATTTTATTTTAATGGATACTGTTAAAGGACTCTCCAGAAAGATAAACTTCCAATATTAATGATTTACTTAATTTTTGTCATTCTGCTATAATGTAACATCTTATGGTTATTGTATTCCCGCATTTATTATCCATTCAAATTTTATTTTTTCTTTTTCTCTGAATTGCCTGTTATATCCTTGGCCAGCTTTTCTGTTGGTTGTGTTAAGTTTCTTTGTAGCTTCTACTGTAAATTGGCTTCTATCACAAAAACTAATCTAAACACCAGTGTCTCCTCATTGCCAAAAGAGTATACTTATCTTATTTAATGTATTTAATCTTTTCCTTTTTGAATCCATTCCCTTCATTGCCATTCATAACAACCCTTAACTCCTGAGTTTCTTCTACTTCTCAGGCTACTTTTCCTTTAATGGCTTTTTTATTCCACCCCTATCAACTCTCCCCTCTTCACAGTATGTCCTGTGGTCTTCATGACCATAGTTTTGATCTCTATTTCTAACAAAGTCATAGACATTTCTAATACTACTGTGGTTTGCACTTACGTTCACAATTGAAGGAAAGACTGAATTTTGGTTAGAGATAAGTGAAATAAAAACAAATTTTTTTCCCAGTGAGTTTCATTGACTCTCTGAATTTCATCTAACCTCATGAGTCTTAAAAGCCCAGGATAAATACCCCTGCAAGACCCGCATTTTCTACTGCTTATTGATTGTTGCCACCTGTATGTCTCATCATCATTGCAGTCGTTGTAATTAAGTTTGCTTAATTATGGGTGCTAGAGACAGTGCTAGGTACTTTATGTCCATCTCCTTCAGTCCTCCTGATAGTCCTGTTGTCTCCATTCTAGAGAAATGTAAACATTTGGCTCAAGATTAGGCTTGCCCAAGATCATAAAGCTAATAAGTGTGAAAGCTGATTCCAAACTGAGGTTGGCTCTTTACTCAAGAGTCGGTGCTTTTAATTATTATGCCATAATGTTTTCTCTTTATACCACTGCTTTCCCCACCACCCACCTGCAAATTCAATTCCCAGTTTAGTGCCACCACCTTCCATTGAAACCAAAAACATCTGAGAATCATTCTTTTCTTTCACATGCAATCCATCACCACATTTTTCAATTTCTTCTCCGAAAGGTTTCTAAACCACCACTCTTCATCCTTCCCCCCAGTGAGACTGTTACTGCCAGATCCTTAGTTTAAGTTTTTCTTCATCATTTCATGGATGGATTTTTCCATTAGTCTCCTAATTATTCTCTCTACTTCCGTTTTTGTGTTCCATTGATCCACACCACTTCTTAAATAAATGTTCTCATTTTTTAAATTCTGATTTTCTATTTCTTTGTTCAAAATCCTCTAGTAACTATATTATGAAAAAGATAAAATCCAATTCCTTAGTACATCACAAAAGTTCCTTTAATAAATGGTTATATCCAGCCTTTTCTCTCACTACTTTCCATAATCTGTACTTTAGTTATACCTTAGTGACCTCCTATCCTTGTACTTTTGCACTGGCTATTCTCTTTATCCAGAACCTCTTCTCTTCCTTGCCTACTTGTCAAATTTATTCTTCAACTGCAGGCTCAGTTCACATATTATCTCTATGAAGCACTTCTAATTATCTCTGTGAAGCATTTCTAATTCCCTGTTCCCACCATATTCTCTCTGAATTTTAGATGTCTCAACTACAAACTAGAATTAACAACATCTATCTTACAGAGGTTGTTGCAAAGAATTAAAAGAAATAATAAATGTAAAATAGTGCAGTGTCTTCACATAGTAGGTACTCAAATATTGTTTTTTCAGTCTTCTTTCTTCATGTGTCCCTATGAATACAATGTTATAATTATATGTCTGCATCTCATCCTGAACTTTAAGATTCTCAAGACTGGGGACTTGTTTTTCTTTTATACTCAATGCCTGTTTTAGTACCTAATACTTAATAGCTATTACATAAATATTTTTTAAAGAATTTAATTAATTTATGACTAGATTTTAAGTAACTAGCCCAGTAAAGTGAAGTAAATTGCTCTAATTAGTGATTCCTGTTTGTTTGTTTCCCTACTTTAGTGGTGATGAGTTCCTCAACTTTCTTCTGAAATTAAACAAACAGTGTGGCCATTTAATAACTGCTGTACAGAATATCATTACTGAGTTACCTGTAAATTCTCACAAGGTATTCTACAAAAGTTATTAAGTAAAGTCTGAATGCTGAAGAACATTCCAGATAAGTTCATGATAATTCAATAAACAGTACTGATCTGGTAAAATTATATCATTTATTCTATAAAATCACATAAGATCTAAATAAGTCAGTTTGTTTAATATTATTCATTTATATACTAATTTAATTGAAAAATTTAGTGTTCTTTCCCTCAAGAAAAAGAGTCACACCAAAAATTAAACTAATCCATGTATTGAATTTACCATTTGTTCTTAAAGGGGATTTAATTGTTTAAAATATAAAGTGACAGGAGACCCAAGTGAAAGTTGAAACAAAACAGCGTGTTGAGTGTTATTAAAAAATTATATAAGTATAAGATTTTTTAATGAAGGATATTTTAAAAAGAGAAGGGGTAAGTGGCCTGCAAAAGCAACTTAATTTTGTAGTTTTTCGTGTGATTTGGTTTTAGCTATTTGTAGTGAAAATTTTTAAATGCACTTGTTTTCTAGTGATTTTTATGTAACACTAATATGGGAATAATGTTATTTTAAAAACTTCATGAATTGATTTGTTCACCATAAATATTACTAATATTAATGTCCATATAGAAAGTTATATGTACGTATTTAGGAAATGCAGTCAGCAAGCTGATTCAATTATTGTATAAATTACTTATTGTTTGGTGTCAGGATATATCCTGAACTAAAAATCCTTTCCAGTTATATAATTTGGTGTTTAAGAATGTTGTATAATCTTTGTCTGTATAAAGTTGTGAAAAGTTGTTTCCATTCTTTAAAATGTAGCTTTTGAAAATCTTAACAGATCGTACTGGAATGGGCTTCTCCCCGGAATTTTACTTCAGTTTGTGAAGAACTCGTCAGTAATGTTGAAGATTTAAGTGAAGAGGTCCGCAAACTAAAAGACTTAATTCGGAAGGTATATATTTAACGTTAAAAAAAGGGAAAAAAAACTAAGGGAAATGATTTACAGCAAAAGATGGTAGACAATAAAGCACTTCTGATAAGAGCAACAAATAGAACATTTAGACAAGTGGGAAAGGAATGTTTTCCAAAAGAAGAAATAAACATAGGAAACAAACTTTCTTGGTCATTAAAGAAGTGCCTAGTAAAAGAATATGTCATTTTCATCTTTTCAATTAGCAGGGAAAAATGTATTACTCTACCCATTTCTAGTTAGAGTTCACCAAACTGATATTCTCATGTCAGACTATCGACACAACTCCCTTCAAGAACAGTTTGACAAGATGTGCCAAGGACCATAAAAATATTTGTATCTTTTGATAATAGTGTATTCCAAAATTGTATGTACCATAAGTGTCCTATACTAGGAGAATAATTTAATAAATTATGGTATACCTATGTTAAAATAATATGCAGCCAATTGAAAAAAACAATGAAACTCAGGTATCAGCTTGTTAAAGATAGGAAGTTATATTTGTGCGTTGTAACTTACATGTAAATGTGCATATGAAATAATACCAAAATGAAATATTTATTAGCTCTGTTAATGAGATAGGATTCTAGGTTAAATATTCCTTCTATTGTCCAGACTCTATAATATCTTTTATAACTTAACTGTTTTTTAAAGAGTGTGGGCTGTTTTGGTTCTGCTTTTATATACCTATAGAAGAAGTATATATCTGAAATTAAGGACAGGTAGATTTTCCCGTTTTAGAAAATTGGCTATAACAAAATCTAAGCTGCTGAAATAGGGAGGGACCTTTGTTGAAGGTGAGGAATAAAGAAAAACAATTGACTAAAGAACTTACTTCTGAGTTCTTCATGTCTGTTTAATAAGTAAATTTAATGTCTATAAAGCTTTGCGAAATGCCTGATTTGAAAGTGAGATTATACATTAAATTTTATAGCTTCAATCCTTAATTCATTCAATATTTTCATTAATATTTTATCAAACAAGTTCTTTTCCTGAAAATAAATTTTATACATTTTCCAGGTTGTTAGTCTAGCAATTAACATATGTTCAATCTAAAGAGTCTTAAAGTGAGAAATAAGTTGTGAAGCAAATCCTACAAAATAATAGCTGGGAAAAGAAATTTTAAATGGGTAGATGGCACTATGTTTCAGAAAAATTTGCAGAAAATAACTCCTTTCCAAGAGAGAGGCATCTTAGAAATTGCATTATCTCTGACAGTTATTCATTCAACAAACATGAGTGCCTACCTGTAAGGCACCTGTGCTACACAAGCTAGATAGATCCTGAACTTGCTCACAACACAAAAATTATAGCACCATTCATCTTCACTACCTCCATCTCCTCTAGAAGAATTGAAAAGCAAATCAATTTTACTTAACATGGTGTATTTCATGGGGATCCATGGGAAATTTTGATGGATTTGTATAAAGATAACTTCCTATAAAGCATCCACCTTTAATGTTTAGGAAATTTCCTAAGACATACTTGCCTCAAGGTTGTTTACTAATTTGGTTTCTCCAAAACAAACTAAAAACATGGAGGTGGAGACGGGGGGATGTGGAGAATTAAGACAAAATTAGAGAGAACCATATTTTTTTTTAAATGAATGAAAGTAAGAAACTTTGCTATAGGGACTGACTGACTCTAAAGCATAAACAATCCAATTAGGTACTGTAATATTTATTTTAATAATGCCTACCTATGAAGAAAATTTTCATCTTTAATCTTTAGCTAAACAGAAGGCCTTTTTTCTGTGATCTTGTCTACCTAGAATTTATACATTTCTATATAAGGACTAACCTTGAAAACACATTTATTAGTCTACAATAATGGTAGATACAGTTCTTTGGGCAGGAAAGTTTTCATTTTGGAGCAAGCTAGTGGACTGATTTTTTTCCAGATTAGTCTTACACAAGCAGTAATCATCATGAGATTTGATTTAGGGAATTATAAAGTCTTCCAGGTTTGAGAATATGCTATCATGCCTGTT